>NW_017257203.1:1358487-1398120 GCF_001594055.1 Mycetomoellerius zeteki
CACGCTTCTTTTAGAGATGCTTTTTATCAATAAGCTTATAAGCATAAGCATCCAAAGATGCTCTTACTCGCGAAACACAAGAGTCAATAAAAAATCAATATGATTTTATTTTGATTCTTAACGTTTAAACAATCAATTTTTGTTACAAAATCGTTATTTTGACTTTTATGATGTTAAAATAAAATTATTTTGATTTTCTCTTAACTTGGTGTTCCTTAGTATTTGTATTATATTATTTAATCTATTTTTTTATTAAGAAGAGACAGTAAGTAATTTTAACAAAAGTGAAATTATATTAGAATCAATTTACGACGACTTTCTTCGTAACTCCTTTTGCTTATACTATACAGCCTTAGCCAGTATGAAGTACCCTCAATTTATTACATAAGGAAAAATTGATTATCTTTAACTTTTATTAGCCTTTTCCTTGGAAAAAGGGGATAATAAAAGTCAAAGGCGGACTAACAAAATATTAAAATTGATGTAAAAATAAATATTTCTTATAAAAATAAATATTACTTTCCAATAAAATCGTTTTCAATTTATGTTTCGTTAGATATAGAACGTTTGTGTGGAAGCGCTTTATGACCAAGGCTGTACTTTTGTGTGCAGGGTAAAAATAAAATAAAATTTTTAGAACATCTTTTTTCGTTTATAATTGCCGATAATATCCTAGACTCATTCGTGAGAAAGTAAAGGAAAGATATATACTTTCTGAAAGTTCTCCGTCGTGATTGCGTTTGAAGGCACTAATTAAGACGCGCTTTTGTCTGCCTAATATATATACAAGAGAAGGTGCGCAATCATAGAAAAACGGACACCGCGGTCGTCGTTCCTGTAGTTTTTCCAAAAAGAAATTTAACGCGCGCATGCGTCGTTGACGATGCGGAAGATAGAAATCTAGAATAATGCTCGATAGAATAATGCTGAGTCGTGCGATAGCACGACGACGATGAACGTCACGTTTTCGAAATCATCGAATCGACAACTTATTCTTGCCAGTTTCGTAAACGATGTACGAAGAATAAAGAGAAGCGTTTCTCCCTTTTCTCACGTTAGACCGAATTCTTATTCGGTCCTTTATCGAGGTCCCTCGATTTGTCAGAATTCAGATTGTTCAACTCATCGCGCGATATATTATGGCCTATATTCTTGAATCTATACCACGTATGAAAATCTATAACATACATAATATATACTATAGTATTTTTCATGTGCAACATTTGTCGAGAATAATAATAAAAGAGAAGAACACGAGTCATCATGAAAATGGTGTCAAAATTAATCCAATTAGACATTTTTCTTAGTGCAGGATAAACAAAAAATCCAAAACTGAGATATTATAGAAACTTCAAAGATATGTTTTTTTAGATGTCTAAAGCGTCTTTTAAGGGTTTTTAAGGCGTCTTATATTTTCGGACATGTGTCTTGGATGCTGTATGGGACTTACGGCCATATCGTGGTCGAAGGTTCGAGTCATGGTCAGATGATACCGGAGTTAACATGGATTCGCACGGCGCTGTAAAACTGTCTCTACATTCGCAAATCGCAAATATAACTCGAAAACGCAGACGCAGAATGACTTATCCCCGCACGCAAGATAATCACAAATGCAAACCAACCGCACGCAATGAATCGAACTGCAACAGCATTGACATTTAAAGCGTCGACATTTAAATTTAAATCAGATTGTGAATTATATAGGGCGCTTTCCATTTGATACAAATCAACACGTTCCGTCTTTATTACTCATGGACTGCAAAGAGAGACATAACGACGTTTGTGTTGACTTGTGTCACTAAATGGAAAGCAACCTATGTACAGATAGCTTAATTCGTGTCGCCTCGCGACAAATTTCACGTTTTTAGCGCGGGAGTGGAGAGGCACGCGCGCGCGCGCGCGCATGTAGCGAGGAGAAAAAGGGGCGCGCGCAGCAGCCGCCATCATGACGGGGGGCGGTGGGGAGGTTGGAGGGTTGCACGGGGGTTGCATCGCGCTCCTCCGCCACCGAAGAGGAGAAAGGTGGGAATCGGCAGCGGGTGTCGAGCGGTGTGCGCGCAGTGTTACCTACGTGCGGGGAGCACGACACTCGCCGTCTCTTTCTCTCTCTCTCTCTCTCTCACTCTCTCTCTCTATCTCTTTTCTCTCTCTCTCTCTTTCTTTCTCACCGGACTTTCTTTCTCCCATCCTCACTCACTTTCCCCCATTTTTACCGATGTTCCGTTCGAGATTTGTGTGTGTTCCTTTATGAAAGCTCGTTATTGCCGCGCCGCGCCGCGCCGTACGATCGGCTCGCAAGCGCCCACTTATGCTCGCGTCCGATCCGCGGCTCTCCGATAATGCCCGTTATCGTCGCCGCGCGCGTTACGTGACCCGCGATACGCGAGTTACGGGAGTCTACGTTCGCGGGCACGGCGACGGGCACCGGCGACCGAGTAGCACCGGTCCTCGTGACGTAGTGCCAACGCGATCGTGGGGTGACGACCGATGGATGATGGATCGTAACGCGAAACTGTAACAACCCCTTGCCACAGTTCGCGATCGTCGCCGTCGCACCCGGCATCCTTGATACCCTTTCGTTGCATTGACGGCCGACGTTAGGGGTAGATCAAATTCCCCTACAGTTTCGTATCGATCATACTCGACCCGTCTCTCGGAGCGTTTCGACCCGGTCCGCGGAGGATCCACGGAGTCGGACGTGTTATCGAGGAAACCGCGAAGTAACCCACCGATGTCACCCCACCTTCTCCCTTCCCTGAGCGCGGATTGACTTGTGCTGACTGCTAGCACGAGAAAACTCTGTGGAGTTATATGCTCTTCAATAAGTGGTGCCTAAAGCGTGATTTCTTAACTGTGTGTGTGTGTGTGAGGGAAGGAAAATTTAATTAGTGCCTATATGCATCGCACGTGCAATAATCACGAGATTGATTCGAATCAACTCGATCGATCACCCATATAGTCTGTACATACACGCATTTCGGGATAGTTTCGGATTACAATTGCGATGCCCGTTTGCCACGCGCCAAAGATCGCGCCCAAGTGCCGAGGTGAAGAGAAAGAGCGCGGTACGAGCAGCGAGACGGAGGAGACCGCTCATTAAAATAAAATACGCGACCAGGAGCTTCGAGTTTTCACAAAGCGCGTTTCAACGGGCATGATTGCCGCATTAGGAGTCAAGTACGTGTGTATCGTATCCACACCGTGATATCGGCCTGCTCTCTATACGTCCTCCCTCCCTCCGAAAGTGTTTCCAATTTAGACTGAAACATTCCACAACGGCATCAGCGATGTCACGATTAATGCTGTGTAATCTTGGCAATACCTCGACAGCGGGAAATGACACGAACAACAACGCAAACACAAACAGCAGTATGGAGGACGACGATTCTTATCCACTGCCTACAATTTATCGGTACGTAAATAAAACATACTCCGTGAATGAAAGTCTGGATCAAGGGAAAGGAGTACATATGTACACCTTTTAAAAAAAGTTGATAGTCTCCGGGGGTGGAAGAAGGAGTATATAATTTTTTTATGCGTTAAATGTATATATTTAATACAATAAGATTTCTGGAACGTCATTTTTTTGACAATTCTTATTAATGTAATTTTATAAATGTCAAATTTTAATCAATGACTAGAAAAGTTTTACGATCTCGAAAAGAGTACGTGTACGGCTGGTAACTCTACCCGCGAATGAGTCAAAGGATTTCGCTCATTGTCGCGAGGTCGTGACAAAAGAGAAAAAAAAACCAACGATGTCACGGCGATGTGGAATATCTGTGAAATATCGTGCGCGTTTCAATTAAAGTTGTCCTGCCCAAAAGTCCCTCCCATTAATTTCGCGACAGACGCGAAAAACGAACAACTTTAATTTCAACCTTTTCGAATTTGGTAGTTTCTTTTCGAAAGGGCTTCTATTTCTAATAAAATAGAATTTCGACTCGAAATTTTAAGAAGGAACACGGAAGGAACGGTTTTGCTGAAATATCAAAAAATTTTAATTAGTTATATTTGGCAATAATTATGTTAGACCGTCAAAATAATTATGTAGGATGCTCAAGTTGATTGCTAGAATGTCAAAACTTTTTGCACCATCATATAGTGTCATTAATTTAATGTATTGATGTAAAAATTAAAACAGACACAGACCTGAAAATAATTATGTTGGACCATCAAAATAATTATGTAAGATGCTTAGATAATAATAATTTAGGAATTCGCAAATTTAGGATATTATCGTTCTATTCTTGTTCACCAAATAAACAGGGATAAAATTATACTTGTGTGTACTTGGATGAAGTTTCTGAACATAGTCGATTATCACTACGCTTGAGCGTCCTACATAATTATTTTGATGGTCCAACATAGTTATTTTCAAATCTCCGTTTATACCTTAATTTTTATATACTTCAGCAAATAAAACCATTCTTTCCGTGCATAACTAGTAAAATAAAGCTTCCTAGAGACTTATAAAAACGCACGCCCGTTTATTTTCATCTCTGTTATTTTGTTGTTTCCCACAAACACGCAAAAGCCAATCTGGCTTTTGTATCGTCTGGATACTCTCGGTTTTTTTTTCCCTATACATTCCGTTCCGCTAAACGCTATTATATCGATCGAACGTCGTTCCGCGACTTGCTCCACAACAAGCGGATTATCGGGAGTATTTCGGCGGGGCTTTAATTATTAAACGTGGGTAATTCACAAAGTAATCGCGTCTAGGTGATGTCGGGGCAAAGTGATCGGTATACACGATACACCGGGCACTCGAGCGAAAGACGATATTCCCCGACCCGAGACCTATCGCCTCTCTTCCTCCCTCCGCTGCTCCTTCGTCCCTTGCGCACCGGTGACCCACATCGCGGTGGTGGCGGACTCGCAGTGGTAGTTTTAGCTTTTAAAGGGGCACAGACGGTAGCGCGTTTCTCGGACGCTCCCAGATGTTCTTGGAAGGCTGCGCCTTTCTAAGGCTGCGCTCGCAAACGATCGACCAAGCTTATTCGAGCTGAGTGAAATTCAAACACGAATAACTCGACGAGAATGTACCACCGACGACGATCGTCGGTATCCAATGACGCTTAGCTGCCATCGCACCCCCTCGCCACCCCTCAACTCGAACGACCTGCGAGAGCATTGGGGTGTATTAGCTTACTTAGACTCGGTTGCACCAACGTCACTTGTAGCTAACTTTGGCCGCAATAAGTTTTTCTTCTTCGGGTTTATGTCATGTATTATATAAAACTGTAATCTGAGAAAAGAGAGAGATAGAGATAGGGATAGAGAGAGAGAGAGAGAGAGAGAGAGAGAGAGAGAGAGAGAGAGAGAGAGCAAATTGCTGAACTTACTAAGCCCTATTTTTATCAATATCTATATGCATATGTCTATAGGACTTTTTTTCTTAGTTTTTTACTCCTCTACACGCTCCCGAAGTTTTGCCATTTAATTTGGAAACACCCTGTATAGATTAACTTTTATCTCGGGTTAATTTACTCTTTATCTTTTTCTAATTCTTAGAACTAGAAGAAGATAAAAAGTAAGTTAAATCGAACAAGTTAATTTATCCTTACAGAAATCTAATATTGAATAATGAAAGTCCAATACTGAAAGATAATAATTAATTACTTATTTTAAGTATTAAAAACACAGTATTTTTAGTACTCTATAAATATTAAAATTAATTACTATCTTTCCGTAATAAATTAACCAGTATTAAATTTCTATAAGGGTATGTTGGTGGAGCTACGATAGACGAGGCGTAAACGACGTTGATATACGGAAACATTTTAAATCAAAACAAAATTACACGCCTCAAAATATTTGAATTACACGGACGAGTAATGTTTCAACATCTGCCACGCTCACGACTGATGTCTACATATTCCTCGAATTATTCATGTTTGAATTTTGGCCAAGTCGGTGGGCACATGACAAGTCAAACGATTCGTGTCTGCGTAATATTAAGCTGGCAATTAGTCGGTGTTTATAATCATTATGTATTTCATATTTTTATACTGAGTTACAACGTGTTAATTTGCGTTTTTGAACTTAATAAAAAAACGACAGTTAGTATGACAGTGATTTTAAATATAAAAGACAATGTCCACACAAAAACACCACTTGGAAAGATTATATTGATGAATTTTATATTCTCTTCCTCTCATACTAGGAAAATGAATTTAGCGCCTTCAGCAAACTGTTTAATTGAAGTATTTTTTAACAGCAACCAAATATTTTGTTTTATACAACAAAAAATTTATTTTGCTTCTGCGAAACACATTTTTCTGTTTCGTAAATAACAAATATTTGTTTACACTAACTGAACAGTTTTGTTCGGTACGTTTTAACTGAATATTTTATCAGCAAAATTTTGGTTCATGTGTGTGTGGAGCAAAATATTTTTTTTCTAGAGTGAGATTTAAAAAAGAACCATTCCCTGATGGAAATCTCCTCATAGGTAGTTCCAAAAATGCCCATGACCCATGAGTATATGCCCATTTCAGAAGGATATATGTCCATCTAAAATGGGTATATACTCGTTCCAAATCTTTCCATCACGAGGAGATTTTCACCAGGGTTGTATTTACGATACAAACGATTTCTGCTGATATTCAGATACGTTTAAGTTTAAGATTTAATAAAAATAAGAAATCTTTTCAAGCTGTGTTGATTTAACATTAATCAGAAATTATCGATATAATTGAAAACTTTGGAGAAACCGAAGTTTATAATGAGCCAGTGTTATACAGTAAGACAAAGTAGTACTAAGATTGATAATGCGGGAGCAACCAAACATTTTTTTCACAATCGCTGATTGTGGACTAAAGCACAAATTAAATATATATAACAATTTTCTTAACAATATTAATAATACTGTAATACGCAATTATTTAATAAAAAGAATTATTTAACAAACATTTTTATTCTGGAATTTGTATTTGCTCGAATTCCATTCGTACGAAATTTTTGAATCAGTTATCTATAATTTTATTTAATTCTGGAATTAAATGAAACTATAATTAACTATAATTTTATTTAAAAAATTTTAAAGTTTCAATGAGGTAAATTTTGACGATATATTGAAACTTTGCTGTTCAATCAGTTTCCCATTTCGAGTTCGTTTCAGCGAACATTTAACTCGATAAGAAATTATCGAGACATTTAAAATTACACTTCGAAATTAGAAAATTGAAAGACTTTTAAAAGAATTGAAGAAAGACTTTTAAAAGAAGGGAAGAACTTGCTATACACACGGTAACTTCCCTTACAAAATGTCTAAGGAAGAATTTCTGATCGTACCATCCAGTGCTCCTAGAACGTCCCGATCGACCGATAGTCACACGGGACGTACAATACGGCGACGTATATCGACATCTATACGCGATAACTCTTGCACGTTGTATGCGCAGCTGCCGTGCACCCATAGCAAGTTTGGATTGCATGGAAGAGTTCAACGGCGGCGGCGGCGGTGGCGGCGGTGTAGACTCGGGCGTGCACTGCAGCAACACGACCGGAACGAAAGAACAGCTACTAACTAGCTGCATTGCCGCACAAGCGCAACGTTTGCAGCACCCCTCGCCAGGTATTCGCTACCGCAACTTGGGCAAAAGCGGTCTACGTGTTTCCAATGTTGGATTAGGTACGCTGAATGTATATTTCGCCTCTAATCTCATAGAGATTCATCTTCTCTGAGATCTCTGAACGCGTGAATGCTATCTCTCTTCGAAGGAGATATATTGTTCCTAGACCCTCCCTCTCATTTCTCATAGGGCGATAGATATACCTGCGGCCGAATCGATCCCGGAAGTGCATCCGCTACCGGCTATCTCGGACTTTTATCGCGGTCCATCCAATACCATCGCTGTTGGATTTCAAGTTTTCATTATTTATTTTACAACGCGCCCACCCGTTTCGTTGCAGACGCGGATATATAACATGTACGATGCACTACGGCTGGTATTCATAGTCCGTTCTTATTTTAAGATTGTCTTAAGTAATATCTTTGATTAGATTATGATATTTTAAGATTATTTAAAATTACTTTAAAGTACTTTAAATGTATTTAAATATGATTTTAAATATAAAAACTGACTACATTGTAAAATTTGTATTAAATTTAACATATTTCACGTGTCCAAAACGGTCCACTCAAACTTTTTAATTGTGTTAATTTAACACAAGATGAATATGCTAGAAAGTAACACAAATATTATGTAAAAAAAATTATCACAAAAAAAGAAAATACTGACATACAGTTTATAAGCAAACTGTGGAAACATATTTTTCGGTATAATTAATATTTATGATATGTTAAACGAATACATATTTCATTCATTCATCTTAGAATTAACATTTTAAAACACATTATTTTTATACTTGGTTATTTACTTATAAATATCGAATATCAATTTAACACAAAATCTTTAAGTAACATAGTAACATTATGTTAAATTAACATTCAAATATATTAAAAATTCAACACAAAATTTTAACAAGAATAGAACGTTTCCAACACAAGTATAAATGTTTTTTTACTGTTTATGAATAACGATCTATGATTTATAACCGATTTGCGTTCGGTGGTTCAAACAGTACACGCAGTTCAAATAGCAAGCCCATTCTATAATTGCGTGAACTTAATCGTAAGTGATCGTAGTTGTAAGAAATGACTAACTACAGTTGAATATTCTTCTTCCATTCGACTATGAATAATTAATTCTTATAATTACAATTATTTGCAATTACGCTTACGCAATTGTAGAATAGATTGTACATGTTTATCTATGCAAACACGTTTCGCTACATATCTAGTTCGATAATAAATGCTTAGTTACCAATTTTTTTCTTTCGAATTCTAATTTCTTATAGAAACTTTTTTTTTTAATTTAAACGAAATATTACCGTATATCTACTTTTTTACATTAAAAATTATAACGATAGCGTCCATTTCTATCAATGTAGCTTAACTTTAATCTTGGTTTAATTTACTCTTTATTCTTTTCTAATTCTTAAAATTAGGAAAAGATAAAAAGCAAGTTAAACCAAGATTAAAGTTAAGCTGCAGTGGTAGAAACGGGCATGAGAAAATTAAGCTTAATAAACGCAAAAGTAAATAAGGATAAAAAGTGTGGTCAAGATATGAGTTGAAAAAAGATTGAAAAAGTAACAAACATATTTATTTCCAAATAAAATGATTAAAAAGAAGAGGACGAAGAATAATAAAATATTATAATTAAAAATTAAGTAATTTTGTAATAACTTTCTCCTTTTTGCAAAAAACAAATTTTTATATAAATAGTTATGTAATATTATAAAAAACATATTTAAACCTCTAATATACATCTACTATTTAAAGTACAAATTAAGGAGCTTATTCTCACGATGTTACTTTGCGATGTTAGTTATTCTGATTCCATAAATTCTTCCACAATTATCTCACTTATAATTTCTCAAAAGCTTCACATCTTTCTTTGCAATAATTTTACGCCAGCAAAGCCGGCTGTTATGTTTGAAACGTGAATTTAAAACAATTTACTAATAGGTGCTGTAGAATTAGGCTTAATAGACTTTAAAGACTCAAGAAACGAATTAGACAAATCTCATGGCTGAGCTAGCAACACGAAATTCCGTACTTTAAGCTTAATTTATAATTGACAACAGCAATTTGGTGGGTGGTCTCTGGTCGTGTTTCTCTACATACACTGCCAGTACTGAAAATCTATAATATACGTAACCGTAAACTATAGATTTCCAGTATTGGAAATACTGGATTGTATATTGGAACATGGTTGTTATCAGTACAATACTAAATATTAAAAGAGCAGTGGTAACTCAATCTCTTGAGTTAAAAAATAACATTTTATTATCTTTCACTTCCATGTGTGTCAAAATTAATTTATTTCTGGTTGGTTTCAAACAGGATTCATATTAATGTATGCATTTAATAAATAATAAACTAAATTCAAATTTAATACATTTTTTTAATTAAATGATTTAGCTCCTTTGTTTCAGTTAAATTAACGACATATTGCATAGGAGCGGTAGTGACCTATAGAAATGATGAAAAATAACTCAAATTAGATGTAATTTGACATTATGATATTTAACAGTGTACCATTATTATTCTGTTTTTTATATAATAAAAAAAGCACAGTAATAATTCTTATCATTTCTTGCGAACCCTCAAAATAGCTAAAAACTCAACCGGGTCTATTTTCGTGCCGATCTTGCATACCAGTATCTTATTTTCCGATGGAATAACGTTGTGTTTTGAGATAGACGTAGTTTTGGTCGCGCGGTCCCGGAAAAACGAGGCGCAAAATGCAGGTCGCCGATGTCGCTTGATTTGGTTTTATGGGCGCAGGAACGTGGACCACATTCGGCGTGGGCGGCTGTAGCAACGAGGAGACCGCGGAGGCCGTCGTGGCCCTTGCCTATGATAGCGGAATTAATGTATTCGACCTGAGCGAGGCGCACAGCGGCCACCGCGCCGAGATCCAGTTCGGCCGTATCCTGCTGAGACGCGCCTGGAACCGTTCCAGTTACGTGGTCACGACGAAAATTTATTGGAATACCAAGTGAGTAGAGCGCCGTCCAGTGTCTTCGCGCGTGTTCGGTGTCATTGGTGGCGTCGTCATCGTCATCGTCGTCGTCGTCGTCATTGATGGTGGTGTTTTAGCGAGCATTGATGATAGTGGAGCTGGGTAGTGGCTCTCGACGTGCTCTCGGTGGCTCTCGATGTTGTAACGCTACTGCACGCGAAAGCGCGGTCTTTTCCTTTCCTTTTATTTTACTTTCTTCTCCTTCCTTTCTTTCTATTCTTTCTATTCTTTCTTTCTTTCTTTCGTTCTTTCGTTCCTTCTGTTCTTTTTTCTTTCTTTCTTTAGACGTGTATGCTTTTCGATCGATGGCTTCAGTGTAATCGAACTTACTCGCCCATCGGCCTGCGAACTTTATCCTTCGCGTATCCTTGCCAGCTAGAAATGATTAATCGAATCGACGTTAGTTGAATTGCCGATGTCGAATGCCAGTTGATATTTTTGTCATCTTCGACCTCGTCATAATTGTTCTTATGTTAATTCAGTTTAAAATACGAATATTTCTATAAGATTTTTATTCACTTTCGATCAATTTGTCATCGAATATACAATATCCCGCAGAACATCACAACTAATATATAGTAACTGTATCAATTATATTTTCATATGTATATGTGTTATATTATTTTATATTGTTGAGTGGGAAATTATATGTGAAATAAGTACACATGTTGTACATGTGTTGTACGTAGCATTGTTAAGTAGGAACTCATAATATTGATGTAATGTTAGTTCGTGTTCTGTGGATATACACGTAGTATATACTTTCCGACTTTGCGTCGATTCGATATAGAATTAATCAAAGGAAAATAGAACATTGATAGCAATATTGCTCCATTAATGTAACAATTATGAAGTTGATAATAATAAAAATATCAACCAGTATTCGCGACATTGACTATTTATTGACGAATCGACATCCAATCGACGTCGACTCGACTAATCATTTCTAGCTGGGCTTATAATAGCGTATTCTGTGTACACTAAGCATGAGATGCTTAGACACTGTGCGTAATGCTTGTACCAAATCGTAAAAGTAGATAAATGGAGGAAAATCGACAAGGTTTTCTTTAAAAAAATCTCCGAAATTCTTTTTTATGATTTTATACAGTCATTAAGAAATATTTTATAAGGGAAACTATATCTTAAAACTAATCTCCGCGATTTCTCGAAATAACAGAGTTGAATTTTTGTCGATAAAGAAACTCCTGCTAGTCATTAACTTGGAGGTTATTTTGATACCTTATCACGTATCGTATTTACTGATCATATTATACCTCTTATATATATCGATACACAGAAAAAGACAGAACCTTTCCTTAAGACACTTTTTTACGCGTGGATTACAAACGGCGTGTCATCGATAATTAGTCGGCGACGGTTTTACTCCAGGCGTCCGTAAGTTATATCGCTTTTATTTTTAGGATTGTAGAACTTGATAGGGAGACACATCGTGCAGAAGTGAATCTCGGTACGAGACGGCCTCGTTTAATATCAAGTGGATGGCGCGAATATGAGGCTTCGCCTTGACACGTGGATCGATAACTAGGTTCTCATGCATCGAGCCGTCGTTATTTTGCCGTTGTTGTTTCGGTTCGTGTTCGATAATCGTACATCGTAACGAAGGAAACAAGGAAACGTGCCATAACGTGTCGCCGCACACGTCTCATCTGTCCCTTATGATTCCTACTACTATTTAATTCCGTTTGCAGCGTCTAATAAGATTGATAATATCTGGCTATTCTTGAATAGGACCGAGGGTCGCGGGCTATCGCGGAAACACATTATCGAGTCCGTGCAAGCTTCGCTCGTCAGGCTGCAACTGTCGTACATCGATATTGTCATGATCCACAAAGTCGATCCAATGTGTCCGATGGAAGGTAACTTTCCAATTCCTCTTTCTCTTGCGAGTAATATTCAAAGATTCGAATCCTCTCTCTCTCTTTTTCTCTCTCTTTCTCTTCCTCGTCTCCATTCCATCGTTCAAACACTTACGGCACTTCACTGCACAAAGCGTGCTACGATACTGTGATATACCTACTGTAATTCCGACAATAACTTTACATGAAGATGCCCGTCACGATAACGCACAATTTAGCATGAGTAGAGAAGAGAAACACATTTTTATTGTTTCTGCTGTAAGAAGGCGAAGAGAGATGATTATTTAATATATTGAAAAATTAATATTAAAATTAGATATAAGAAACATTATCGTGTTACCAGAATGTTGCTTTTTCATCTTAAAATTTTATTAGATTTCTTACGCGTGCTTTTAATTCATTTCAATTTCTCCTAGAAAAATAATCTTCAATAACTTTATTTAATTTCAGTTTAAAAAGTTTATAATCAATTATTATTATAAACTTTGATTAGTTTATTATTTCTATTAGACTTTTTCATTAATTTAAATTAAGAGCTTAAAACATCTCATTTTTCATCAATAATACACTGAAAAAAAAATTTGCAAATTTTAAATAAATATTTATTTCAATAGTATTAACGAAATATTTATTTATAGTAAATATGTTTAAACATAACTGTTTTATTTATTCAAAATAAAACAGTTATGTTTAAATCGAATAAATATATGTTTACATTTAGTAAATATTTCGTTAGTACTATTGGAGTAAATATTTATTTAAAATCTGCAAATTTTTTTTCTGTAGATTTGAAAGTAGTTTCCCATAAGAATGTCCTATAATAATTTTGCTTTTTTTGGATAAAGGTAAAATTACTTATCAAGGTCGTCTACAAAAGTCGAATATAAAACTCTTAAAATTATAAAAAGAAATTATTAGTCTGATAGCATGCATGTACAAAAACGAGATATAAACCGTTTTAGATATACATATTGTACGTACGATTGGCATTTTAAGATTTTGAATTGATATTGAATCCATAGTGTTATATAATGCATTCATCGTAGAACGAGAAAAGTTACTTTATAATTAATAAAAATAAGGATTTTATTATATCAGTTCAAAATTTGACACGTTATTTTACGTTATAGTTTAAATTGTATAATGAAATTCAATTTCACAAAAAATCTTAGTCCATACATGACTTGAAGAAATTAGTAATGAAGTCACAAAGAATCTCCACTATGATAATAATTGGATGTTTGGCAGTTGCATTGTGCCGTACTAGTTATCGTGTGCTTTTTTCTGTACTCAGTATTTTTATGTGAAAATGGAAAGTCATTGTTGTAAAAGTATATGTATTCTATATGGTTGCATATGTACACAATATTTATATGTATAAATATAAACATTTATGTATATTTTTATATTTATTTTCTCGTAAATATGTATAAACTTCTTGTGTTTACGTATCGCGTTAATGTATGCTTTATATTATGCAAAAAATGTGTGCAAGATAACTATCTAGCTATTTTACCTTTATCCTCACACGCTTTGAAACACACTTCCGCTCTCGTTTTTTTTTCTTTATAGATGTTATTTCATCGTAAAAGTAGAGATTCACGCATCGACTTTGCATCATTTATCGTGTATCTGATAGTAATTTCTCACAATAAAAAATCTTATTTGTGTTCTCTGTATCTCACGTATTCGCGTGATCTTATATTCCAGAAATCGTTCGCGCGATGAATTATGTTATAAGCAAAGGATGGGTGATGTATTGGGGTACATCGCGATGGACACCCGTGGAAATTATGGAAGCCTATACGAATTGTCGGCAATTTAATTGTGTAACGCCTATCGTCGAACAAGCGGAATATCATCTGTTTTATAGAGAGAAACCTGAACTCTATATGCCAGAATTATATAACAAAATTGGTAATCAATCCATCTTCTTGTTTGACCTTAATGCATTGACTGCCAGATATGAGTTAACTCGTAGTTTCGTAATTGATGATTGATATTTATAGATTAAAATGCCAGCTTAATTCAATATTTTGAAAAGAGAAATGAAAATTTTATTTTGAGTTTTGATAAAGAATAAATATAATTAAGTATATTAAAATATACGTTTCGTATTTTATATCTTTATTAAAGAAATTATTTTATATTTACGTCTCGAGCTTTTATTCGTCTCTTAGCCTTATTATTTTTATATCGTTGTTTTTTAAGTATTAAAATAATATGCTGATATATATAAAAATGGCACTTCGTGGATAAAGTTATCTAATCGTACAGTGGCAATTAATGTGTTAATAACACATAATATTATAAAATATCTATATCATAAAAAGAAATTTTTACAATGATATTTTCGAAATTCAATTGACAATTTTTTTATAGGTGTTGGTTTAATGGCATGGTCTACAGTCACCATAGGGATGGTTTCTTCGAAGCCAGAAGATTGCGGAGTATCGTTCCTCTCGAGATCTTCTTATAAAGTAAGTATCTAAAATAAATATCTATATTACATTTATATACACATATAATTACTTTTTGGTTGCTCTTAATTTATCTTATTTTTTATCGAAGAAGCGTTTATATAAATCTCTAATATTATTATTTGTGTTATACGAGTACTTTTGTATTGAAAAAAAATTAAATTACATCGTTTTAATAAATTGTACAAGTAAACGAGATAGTCATAAAAATATGGCAATTCAATTTTTTAATGAATAAAAAAATGACTTGAAAATGATATCAAAATAAAGAATAATTTTTATGATTTCAGAACAAATACTCCTCATTTAGTTGGACGGAGGATGAAACTCAATCTTTGTATAAAGAGGTACGCGAGTATTAATATATTTTTAGAAACAAGCTGCTTACATAAAAAGTATAGTCACATAATAGTTAAACATATTTCATCTATATTTATTTAAAAATTTTAATCTGCCGATTGCGATATCATTAATTTATTATTATTATTTATAATAATTGTTTAGAAATAATAATTTCTAAACAAAATGCAAGTCCATTATTCTTATTGTTTTCATCACATAAAATAATAATTTTATAAAAAGTCTTGTGATGCTAAAACGCGAATCGTGCACTTGTTTCTGAACATGTTAACGGTTGCAATGCAGGAGTACGCGTGGAAAGACAAATCTGCAGATGAGGAGACTCGGAAATATTCGGACAAATTGCGGGACGTATGTGCTCTTGCCGAAAGACTGGGGTGTTCTTTCGGGCAACTGGCCATCGCGTGGTCTTTAAAGAATGAAAGTGTTCAGTGCCTTCTGCTCGGTGCATCCAATATAGATCAATTGTATGAGAGTCTCCAAAGCTTACAGGTAAACAAGCTGTTTGTCTGTCTTTCGCAGAAGACTGTTCTATATATGTTTTAGATGATATCGTCTAAGATTAACTGATGAATCGAAAATAGTTCTCTTATTAATGTCAGATATTGTAACATTGAAAGACATACATAAACAGTTTCGCTTATCGATAGATTTACTGATTTGATTGTTTTAGTTTGTTTTATAAATGACACAAATACAAATGTTTAAGATCTAATACTTGATTAATCGCGTTTTTGTTCGTTTTTTTAATCATAATACATCATTATACACATAATAATAATTTGATTTATTACATCTGAGAACGGTTTATCGAACATGAACACCTTTGATTTTTATTCATTAATAATTTTTAACAATTATTATGATATAATCTCTGATGGAAAAAATTCTCATATCTCTTACTATTCTTAAGAATTTTTCATATATTTAATTTATAAAGTTTTCTGAAAATGTTTCTTCAAATTTTATAAGTTTTATTTGGAAATTATAGAGCGAAAAATCTTAGAATATTTCAGAATTTATACATACATATATATAAAAAAAAGATTGTAGATTTTCTCAGCATTTTTAAAAAGTTATAAAATTATATCAGTTTCTAATTCGTGATCTAATAAAATATGTGATCGGATTTTACGCGGTCTAATCAAGAACCGAATGCAATGACAAACAGTAAAAAGATATGTAATTTTCAGCTTATCCCAAAATTAAACGCGAACATAATGAGCGAAATCGAGAGGATTCTTGACAACAAACCGTCCCGACCGCCGATGATATCCACTCTGGCACTTAGATGACAATCGATGTGCCCCCACGGCAGCGGTGGGGGTTCTGTGGAAGAGGCGGGTAGTCCAAAGAGCGAGGGCGGCAACAGTCAGGATCAGGAGCAGACCAAGGAAGTAAACAACAAGTTGCCATTCTGTGAGATACAGTGAAGCCACATGCGGATGATAAACCGTTTCGTTGCTCCACATGATAATGATGCCCAACATCAGGTGGCCAAGGACTGACACGGATGCGACTCGTTTTCGCATCCCCGCTTTACATTTGGTCGCGATCCGGTGCGGATCGAGTGCACATATGACCACGAGTCGACACGACAATATTTACCAATTACGAAGGAACCCATCTCGGGCGACTCGTCGCCTGTCGACGACGACGAGAACATTCATTCTCACGGGGTATCCCGAACTTCACGCACGATTTGTATCTCTCGTACGTCACACTCGTGGACACTCGTAGATATGTAGGTGATAAACGCGACGTCCATTTCATCGCGAGAGTCCATCTGTCTCCGTTGACAGAATCGCGTGTTTGCACGCTTTCAAAAGCATCTCTGGGAACGGTTACATTTGTCCCATCAGCCGCCGTAAATTTTTCTCTGATCTCCCTCTGTCAGGAGACTCTGTTCCGTCGGGGAGGTTTCTATTCGCGATTCCAAGTGTTCATTATTCTTAGCGTTAATAATCCCATTTGCTACACTCGTAGGTAGTAATCAGGAATTCGGCAGTGTCACGAGTGTCCACAGACTACACGTTCGTTCTGCCATTCATTGGTCGAGTAAAAGCGATTTGCGGACAATTAAATTCGGACGGTATAGTACATACATCGATTATCATCTAAAAAAATTTCGTCGTAGGTCATAAGAATTTTATCAAGGATGATACTATCTAAAACGCGATGCACCTCATCCCATCAACTTCGACGTCCAATATACATATTTCTTTCTACTGATGTCGCGCTTGATTCTTCGAATTTTATCCACCAATTTATCTTCGCTTTCTCCGTTTCTCTTTCTCCATCCTCTCTTCTTTCTAATTTGTTTGAGGATCGAGAAACGATTGCGTTATATAAGAGAAGCATGATACACGATATATGCGCTAATAAAATACATCGCCACGGATTTTTCGCTTTTACAAAAAATACTTCGCGCCTGTTTTCAGAATATAGGCATTGTACTAAAGGATGAATGCGGTTGAAAAATAAATTACACGAAGAGTAATTAATTGCGAAATAATTGAGCTGACGAGTCCAATAATCGAGTCCAGTCAGTAGAACAAATTAAGACGATTCGAGGAACTGGAGCGACGCTTTAATTCAAAGTCTGATTCAGTCTCATTAACTCGCCGGACTGATTCTTTAGACGTAATCAATTTCTTAATGACTACATTCGAGATATTTTCGCTAAATATTCGCAAACTCGGTCAAACCGAATGTAAATTCTACACTAATACACGATACACGATAGGTTCACCGACGAATCTTTAAAGATCCGGACTATGTACAAAAGATCTCAGAATCTCTCTTTACTTGAATAGATAACCATTTCTATCAAGAGAACGCCTGTTTGTTTACCGCGCACGATAGCTTTTCGCTTCGCTTTGCCATAAAGTGAGATGCAGCACATTTCTGCAAATGAAGAAGGTGATTTACCTTGAAAAGAAACGCAAGATTTGTAATATTCGATAATTATATCTTTGTGCGAAGTATCGTTGCCCCTGAGCAATATTCTTTCAATTTATCTTGCAGTTCCCTCATGCCAAAGTGACGAAGTCATCAGCGGATGCGATTCGTGCCAACCAAGCACCGTTTCGCCAATCATTCGGAACATTGCTCAAGTGTACGATCGTGAGAAGATTTCTCGCTCCCGTAAAAATGATAATCTGTATATTAATACATGTATTGTATAAATATAAAAGTCTTACACGTTTTGGATATGTACACTGGAAAAAGAGTCTTGTATTAGTTGGAATTCGAATAAATTCAATCAAAGAGGTGCAAACGAGACACTTACAGTTAAATCTATCAAATATTCTAGTTGAAATAATAAAAAATTTAATTATGTAATCAAATTTCTAATTTATATAATCAAAATTTATTTTATTTGTATTTTTTGTTGGTACAACCAGAACATTTTTCTCAATGTAAGAATTTGCGGTCAACTTTTTTAATTAGTTTGAGAAAGAAACCTCGACAAAATCTTTCTTTTGCGATATTATGTGTGCTCCAAAATCTAATTTAATTCGTATCAAAATATTGTCAATCATGTATTTTTAACTGACCTCTTTCAAATGAAGAATACGTTGATATTCATTTTTACGCGTACGCGAGAATTTTCTTACGCATACCGTATCGATGTTATTGACATTCCACTTAATCTTGTCAACTCACTGATAAATGCCAAGTCTGTTGGAAATGTACAATATCGCATGTGCTCACAGAAAAGGAAAAAAAAAGGGGGCTAATGGAAGCTGCCAGTACGTACACTTTTATCGCGCCTGATGAAGTTTTTTCAAACCAGACTTTCGTCCGATGCGTGACATAGGTACAGCGAAGTAGGTTCCAGTGTAAATATTTGGACATGATTAAAAGGAGAGCATGTCACGATAAATCAAAAAAATAAAAAAAATATCGCGCACCAAGTATTGAACGAATTATAGTATTCGCGTAGTAATATATGCTTACAAACCGACACGTTGCGATCTCATCGACAGGGAAGGCATCGAACGTTAATCGTTATCGATACGCGAGTCTCGACATCATCCGTTGGTTTTTTACATTCTGAAGAGATAAAACTTTTGTTTAGAGGACCCACTTCCAATGATCTTGATGTATAGGAAGATAGTAATTAATCACTTATTATATGTTTGCATGGAACGGTTCATTTTATTTGTCAATAATAAACAATGAGCGACTACAGTTTAAATCTTTTGATTGTTACTCTCATAATCTTGACAATATATCGCTCATTTGCTACAACAACGACACAATTAAAGAATAAAAGTTTTCCAGAAAATTGATTTGAATGTTTCGAACCATTAAAACTATGTAATATTAATTTTAAAATTCAATTTTGATGTAATATAACTGATTGTAGAAGATTAAAAGTATATCCTCTTAAAGTATGTTCTTAAAGTCATTGGAGTTCCCTAAACAAAAGTTTTATATTTGAATTGTCAGTCGCAATGCAAATTGCCTATGCACAATGCGTACAAGAATTGCTCGTGTTACCAATGATGAAACTATTGTTGTACGTAGCCTGCGATCGAAAGAAATATTGAGAGCTATCAGGGATAATGAAAACACGGCATTAGTACCTGAAGCGTGCCTGAAAAACGTGCAGAGAAAACAGCGAGAGCTCGATGACCGCCTATCGGCATCACTATATAAAGTCTTATTTCCACGATGCTAGAAATCGATCTAAGATTTGGACGAAGAAAGATAATTGATCATGTGTCCGAATTGTTTAAATGTAATTTATTAATTTTCTTTCTCAGAGATCTCGGATCGATTTCTAGCATTGTGAATACAAGACTTAAGAATAAAATAATAATTAATAACGATAAGCAAATGAAATGCAATGTTCATCCAATCATATAAATATGATTTTAATATGCCATCAGCTTTTATAAGGTAAACCTCCATATTACACTTTACAGCCGCTAAAATCCGTCCTAACGTTGCAGATCGGGAAGGATGTACAAAATTATTTTTAATTTGCAATTATTGATGCTTTGTATTGTTTCATTATTACAGTCGTATCAGGTGGCTTATAATATTATATTGCAAATCGAATGAATTCAAATTAAAATCAAAATGGGCAGAACGACTTTTTTTCCTAATATAATTACTTGATAGATTTGTGTACGTGCTCAATTACTTATGATTATTTTAATGCAAAATGAATCCGTACTTTAACTTTTGTGCAGTTTCTATATTTGTATTTTTATCGTCACTTTATGTTATATTTATTTCATGTGCATCTTAATAAAGATTAACATTGCGACGAGATATGTTTGAATTAATATCAAAATCTCTTGGACGGACATAATCGCGATAAAAATAGGCTTCATGATAATCCAGATAAGACAGAATTAAGATCGAGGCGATACTGCCAAAGACCAGTTTCAATTATTCGCTTCTTAAGATAAACAAAACTTGTTTCTCATTATGCCTCTCTCAACAAAGATAATTCTTACCAATTAGATCAATATTTTATCGATTCAATTTTTACGAATTAAATTACTGATTTAATTAGTATTATGAATGATGAGTGTGCTAACGGTCAGTATTGATCGAAAGGATAAGGATGTAATATAAGCGGACCGTATTTCTTATGAGTCTTTCGAGAATATCGATTTTTATGCACTCTTTAACTTTTACCGTAATGCGATTTATTCGATAATAGAAGAAACACGCGCAATGTCATCGCGGCCTATTGCGCTCCCTTCAACGCCTACTTTACTTACCACCTATTTACATGTAAATAGGTACATGTAGATCTCGCTGACCGCCTCATAGGCAAGTCTGTCGTATCTTTATTATTACGATAAGAGAAAGGGAGAGTACAGCGACGCCATAGACAAGCAATATCCGAATCGACAAAGTAAATAAATAAATAAAAAAAATATTTCCGACGCGCAGAGTCCTTCTAATATACCGAATAAAATAAAATTATCATGATGTTTTATCGTCCGACCATTTCCACGTTTTAAGAGCATGAAGTAACCAGAATGCCTATCCAAGGAGTATCCTGCTGATGCCCATTGCTAAGAGGATATCCTAATGGTCATTGGGCATATCCATCACGGTCACTAGCGACATCCTGGATGACCAAGGGGACCAATGCTGCGATGGGCATCTCGCTATTATCGCTGAGTGCGTCTTCGGTGATCCTAGGGACCATTGTTGTGATAATTGGCGTCTATCCATTGTCACTGTGTGTGTGAGCATGTTACTATCGATGATTCGAAAGCGTTTTAATGAGGAAAAATAGGGATAAAGTATGGGAGGGAAAAGGATGGTCCAAAATTGTATTTCGTGCTCATAAAATGCGGAAAAAAATCGACATCAAAGAGGAAATGTCATGCCATCCGCTTGTAAATATAAAACGGCTGATTCAGGCCGATTTATACTATAGTAATATTAAGCTTGGGATGGGCAATCTTTATAATTCTCGAGATTTGCATCTCGTTTACAAATTTTTTTCAAACGGCAATCCTCTTCAGAGTCACGTATTTTGGCGTGCGAGCATTGCATTTCTTTTTTTTATAATAATACTACACATACACACACACACAAATTAACAATTCACTTTTTAGCAATAATTGAGCAATATGAAAAGATACGGACTCTCGTTAGATTGCCATTGGTTGGCCCATCTCAAAAATAGGCACTTCAAATACACTTTTGCGTCTTTTCATGATTTACAGTATTATATATAACATCTAGTGTATAAATTATATATACATATAATAATTTTTATAATAAAAGTTGTAAAAACCTCCTCTCTCAACCAGAATACAAGAATATTAAATTTTTCCTTGTTAGAAACTTACGAATATTGCATGAGTATATGAAAATATTATATTAACAACAACGGTATTAATTTTCGGTAAAAAATTAAATGCAAAATTGAGTATACAGGACAATTATTAAAAAATACAAAATGAAAAGTGGAGTATGAACTTCTTTAATCTTTTCTTTTCTATCTTTAATAAACTCTTTTATACAAACTATATATTTACAAGTTACATTTATTTCAATACAAAACGATATCTTAATCGATAATTTCGTATTGAAAGATTTTGTTATATTTCGTAGAAATAAAATATAAATAAAACATAAAAATCAAAACAAAGAAAACATTTTAAAAGTAACTTTTTACAATTAAAAAATTACAAATAACAAGAAAAGAACACACTTTCAATCTTATATTACTTAATTACTTTCGTCGTCTTATTACTTTGGTCTCCTGAACACATTTTGAAAATTAATAAAAGCTACTTTTGCTAATCTCATCTTCCTCGTGAGCAGAAAAATATCATCTTTTTCCGTCATATAGAGAATGGCAGATTTAAGGGGGACACATAGGTAAGTTCACCATGAAGAGGACGTTCAGTTCGAACGATAATGCAAATGCCAAGAATATCGCATATAATATCAAGCAAATGACACCCACTTTCTTATTCAAGCGATATTTACACAATGCGGTGACCAGATAAAAAGCGATTACACACGCAACGATCGAAAGTACACTGAAACGCAGAGCACCCGAAACAATTGCGATGTCTTGCTGGGACATAAGGATCTTGATCATCCACGGTAGACCAAGGCACAGCAGAATATCGAGCGTGTTCGCGCCTAACGTATTACTCATAGCCATGTCTCCGTTACCTGCAAAAAAATAGAATCGATCTAAGTAGTACTTATTTTACAGATCAATTAATTCCCGCTAAACATAAAATAACAGTAACATTACAATGTATAGTAGAGGTTAGTTCTTACTCAGTAATGTAACTTAACTGTTACGTACAGGCGTTAGATTATTGAATTGTTCAGAAAATTCGTACAAATTTTCAAGCAAAATTCAAATAAAACTTTTTTTAGTTTAAATTAACAGTTAAAAATAATTTTAATCTGTAACATATGCATTTTGTTCCACAATAATTTTCTATCTTTCAAGTAATTTAATAATTCCTCTCTCATAGAAGTCCTGGATTTTTATTTATCTACTGAAAAATCCGCGCAGACTTTCCGAACAAATCAATCTGTACAGTTGAGTGGGAAATTATACAATATTGCTATAATGTTACTGTTACTTTGTGTTGTGGGTTCGTTCATTATTTTGACTCAAGCTCCTTCGCATAAAAAAGGAATTACTTGCTTGACACAAGTTTCCTTCAGTTGCGCCATCACGTTGCTGTCACCAGTACAATAGTCATTTGGTTTAAGGCAACTTAAACGAATTATACCGACAATGATTGCCTGCGCAAATTATTAAAAATGTTGTAAAATATTGCTATAAAATTGCTACAATCTACGTGGGCAGTTTCATAAATGACTTTTTATTTTTTTTTAAATTAAAATTCGACTTATTTTTCAATATCTGCTTTTAAAAGATCACTGGCTTATCAAACTACCTACGTATTTGTAAGAGGGAACCGTTGCTCGTAACCGCTAGTGGTAATAAAAAAATCCAGTAGGCAAAATCGGAATTGCCACTTTCAATAACTTGTTGTAGGGTTTAAATAACTTACTGGGGCATTATATGGATAGCTTACCTTGTCTCGAAAGTATAATGATCGAGACGAGTTCTGGCATATTGCCACCGGCGGCTTGGAACGTGATACCCATCACAGAATCCGGGATCCCGATGGTGTCACCGAGGACAGTTGTCATCCACGATGTTAGGTAGGAGGCCACCGCGATCCATATTATGCACATAATAAACGTTAGCACATACCATCTTTTCCATCGTTTATATCTGGTGTCCGGTATGGTAATGAACAATACAAATTTTAATGGCCAAACTAAGTAGAACCATATTTTGTTTAATCTACTGCCAGTAGGCCATACAAATGGGGTGTCTGAAAACGAGCATTCACAAGACATAGCGATTTAGTGATTTGCAAGCAGTTTGGTGATTTGCTTATCGTAATACATAATATCCAAATTAAGTCCAATCATTCAGGTTGCGTATAGCAAAAATTATGCACGTATATTGTACCTGGTTCCACATACTCCTCTATATTTTCCACATGAGTCTGCGCCTCTACGCCAGCAACAGAAGACTTCCGGCTCGCTACGCTTCTTCTATACTCCACCACGAGTTCGCCGTGAAAATACGGCCTGTAGAGGCCATCAGGCATTGATTCTTGACTGATTTTGGGCGCTGTCGGATAATAAAATGCAAAATTCATACATAAACGGTATATCTCTCATTAAACGAACACACATGCGATTATACTGAATTACTCCATCACCTGTCGACAAGTATTATAAGTATTAGGGTGAAGGACATTGCGGGAAAATGCGAATTTTTAGATAGATCATTTCACTCAAGTAATTGATAATTGTTCTTTAAAATTACTGATCATACAATTATATTATATATTAGAAATTATGATACTATTTAACAAAAAATGATTTTTTTCGAACACAAGAATAAAGAACAATGGGTAATCGTTTCTAATAATTTATATAACAACAATATATGTTTTGTTAATAATATATAAATAATATGTATTATATAAAATAATATTATATTATTTGTATATTAATATAATATTATTATAATATGATTTTATTAAAATGTTTCGTGTTGTTACGATTATCTTTCCTATACATATAATAGACATCCATACGTCATATAAATTGAAATATACTATTCGACATGAAAAATCGACACAGAATTTCAACAAAGAGAATATTATAACACGTAGACAGATAATTTATACGAAGTGCTGATGCAGTTTTTTCGTTTTTAAGATATAGATCAATATTGTCTCAGAAAAGCGTACGTACATGAAAATTGTACAAGATAAATAGTTTCAAGAATTTAGTAATGGCACTTACTTTCTTCATTGGTAAGATTGGTACTACGAGCTTTGTAGATGTACAGATGCACGATCTTATTATACCAGCGCACAATAAGTTTGCTGCAAAATAATATCATCAAATAACTGATGAGCAGTACCATGAGGATGATTGCTTCGTACAATTGGATTATGCCATCCCACATTACGATCACCAAAACGACGACTGATATCACATAAATTATACAATCTCGAGTTAATATTCGCCATTCTAATGGTATTGCCTGCTAAAGAACATAAAAATCATTTTAATTAAATAAATCATTGTTTTGCGCATTGTAGGTATCATAAATATATATTGTACCATAAAGAGGACAATAATACGTTAAGCGCACACACACTTGCATATTTATATTTGCATTAAAATTTATTAGTGTCAAAGATAAAGTGAACGATTAAAAATAAATTAATATTTATCGAATACTATTTAATGATATTAGGAAAAAATTCTGCTAACATAAAGAAAGCATCATTCATATGAGCATAAAACAGACTCACGAAACCAGCAACCTTATATAGTTAACATAGTTTTATGTATAATAGATTTTTAATATCTTGCGATCTAACACTTAAATAAGCACTTATTTTCGACATTTGCTTTATTGAGTTTAATCAATTTTCTGGTCTACTATGTTGTAACATTTAATGGCAAGAGGTGGAGAGAGAGAGAGAGAGAGAGAGAGAGAGAGAGAGAGAGAGAGAGATATGATTTATAGGATGATTTGTAGAATATTTTTATTATTTTTATATCCCAAACAGTTTGAAATAAAAAAAATTGTTTATTTTGCACTAAGCAAATATTAGCTCAATCTCTCAAAATTATAGGAAATACACATATTATAGATATTGCATCTTTTGAAAACAATCATGGTTATTAATTCTAAAAGGATAAGCATGTTTAGAAGCTTTAAGAATAAGCATACGTTAATTCGACGTATGAAATTTAAATTTTTTAAATATTTTTGTAAATATATTTTATGTTATATTTGTTATTTGTTTTGACAAGGTATATATCTACAAAATAAAACGAAATTTAATAAAGAATTTTCGGTGACACGTAGATTTCTAATTGAGGTGCGGCTTACAATTCTAAAATAAACAGTCATAAAAGTAAAGTTTGTACTTCATATTCATGGATAAGAATTTCCTTGTCTTTGAGATACTTCTTACGGGATGAACGAGATTGTAAAAATAATCTTAATGATACAATAAATGGCGTTGAACGGAATGATATACTATCATGGCATATTAGCTAAGAAGTAACGTAAAACGGATGTAGATTATATTGTAGTATGTCAGAATTATATAACGTAACAATTATTTCTCAAAAAATTGTTATCTTATATGCCAACGAAATCGGTTAGATAAATAAACCTAATTATCTAGGATTGAAGAGATAATTCCTATACAATCCTCGTGATTAAAAAAGGAAGATGTTTGATTGAAGTCATTATAAATTGATATGGCTAATTTAATTTTTGTTATATTTTATCGCATTCTTCTTTCTTAAAATAAAAACCCTTTGGATATCCACCAATGGATAAACAAGAATCCTTTATCTTTTAATTAAAGTGACATTATATATCTGATGATATAATAAATCTTCTTTCGCGAATTACTATGTTTACTCTAAGCGATTTCTATGTCTAGATTATATATATATAATGAAGTGAAGATACAAATTTTGAAAAATACTATTTAATAGAAGAAATGTGTAATCTCTTCGAGATGTATAATCAGTTGACCTTTACTTCAATTAGTTTTACTTCGAATTAAGTGTCGTAAACAATGAGTTGCAGTTAAAGTAATCATGAGCGCTAAGAGACGATAATACTACGTGAGATGTTATTACGCAAGATGTTACTTAATTGCAGATATTTGTATCATTTTCTGGCACTGTATATGATCTATTTGATATCGTTTCCTTTTTTTCTTTCACATAAGTTGGTTCATATTAAATTATAGCACTTCAAGAGGGAAAAAGCTAATTCTAGTCAGTCATATTTCAAAATTATTAAATCTCAATAGATAATTATGATTAGATCTAATTCTAATTATTATTAAAGGAAAAGCAAATTTAATTTTTAATAATGCATTATAAGTCATTTTGTACAATTCCATAGCTTACTTCATAAAAGTTATATTTTTCTTAGTCCATTTCTTTAAGAGTTAAGAGTTTGTAACACTCGTAATAAAAATGTTTTGAAAAACTAATAGATAAGGTATAAAGTGATCTATGATCTAGAATCTAGATGATAAATAAAAGACAATAAAAAATTAATAAAATTTCAGATCATATCATGTAATATGTATCGATAAAGATGATAGGAGACATTCTGTCGAAAGAGTAATAATAATTAAATAATGTTATAGGGTAATATTAATTTCACAAACAGCGTTTACATCAGAAATTAGTCTGTAAAAATCTCTTTCTCAAATAGAAACTTTTTTCTAAATGCGATATTTTCATTTTAACAATTCAGTATAGATGTTTGATTTAAACTATATATATATATATATAAACTATCTTATGTATCTTATATGAAATATTTCTGCATCATTGGTATTAATATCAGGAATTCTAATTTACTATAATAATTAGTATAATTAACTACACTTGTTGGGGGTTAAACTTGCCAACATCTGCGTTGCGACTTGCCTGCTTCTACATTCGATCAGTATTGTAACATACCTAGATATAAGTACCTAGGTATGTTACATCACTTAGTATAGTACCTAGGTACTTTAGCAGTATCTATGCATTATCTAGGTGCTTGTAGGCAGAGATAAGACCGCAGCACAGACTTTTGCATAACGCATAACGCATAGTGCATAAGGGAGCCAACCAATCAGAATCCTTCCTTTCTTTCCGTTTCACGAAAAAGACGAACTTGGATTGATTGATTCTCTTATAAACCATCCATTATGAGTTATGCAAAAGTCTGCAAAAGTACTGCGGCACATACCTGTACCTGTACTTTTTCGTAGAGTACCCTTTAAATTTAGATACATAAGTACAAGGTATTTAGCTATACCAACGACATATATATATATATATAAAACAAATATATTCTTAATTTTTCAATGATGGAGGTGGTTCCGTGCTCTCTGTTTTCTTTGAAGATAAAAAGAGACGCAATGAAATCACAGACCCTGTTAAACTGTCATCTTCCGGTTTCAAGCTACAGAATGCTTGGTCTATGTACATATATGTCTTTGAGCTAAACATTATGTCACTATATTATAAACTTAATTTCATTCCGAAGAAATTGACTTTCCAATATATAATGTTTGAAATACTATTGATTTTAAAAAAGCATGATAAATGACAATTATCCAAATATTTTTATAAGTATTATAACAATATTTTTTTAATATAAAGTAAAGTTAATCACTACTTTTCAGTATTAAATTTCTATAAGCAGGGTATACTACCATTTCTTCTCAAATACAAACAGGTGTGATTAAAAGTAACACGGGGACAAAAGTAACACGGGATAATAGTGTAACATCGTTAATATTTCTTAAACTATAATAGATATGTGTATGCGGCTGCATGGTAAAATAGACAAATCGATATTGAATCGTTCCTTACATGCTGATTCTCGCGGAACGTGCACGAGTGCAGGAGCAAAAATTACTTTTTTCATGCATCAAGTAAGTCTTATTGCGTGCACAAAATCTAAAATATTTTGTTTTTCTTTATAATGAAGGTATAGTGTATTATCATAATATGTTTTAATGACTATCTGCGTTGATGGTTTGTACATTTGGGTTGATTTTTATTTAGGTTTTTATTTTTAAAATTTATTATATATCATAAAATATCATTAGGGGACAATAGTAACATCAATGCCTGGGGTCAGGTTGTAACATTACAATTATTCCCAAACTTACTTGATTTTATTTTAGTATTATTTTGTACAATGTTATTTGTATTTTTCTTCATAGAATCCCAAGAAAACACAAGACAAATAAGAGAAAAACTATATAAAAGAAGTTTTTCTCTTATTTGTCTTTATACAAACAGACATTTAAAGAAGTTATGAAAGACCAGATATCTATTTATGCAGCTGCAAGAAAAAGTATAACTCTTGTTATTGTGTTACGTACTTCTGGCAAATGTGGTACAATTATCCCCCTCTACTGTTATAATTGTTACTATCGTCCCTGGGAGTTGGGACGGTTGTAACAAAATTCCTCATAGTCTTTAAACGAACATAACTTTTTTTCTAGTTACATAAAATAATTAAACCAAAGAAAATTTTGTATCTAAATAAATTCTATATCTAAAGATACATATTTTTTAAATGTAAGTATCATATTTTAACTGTTATAACACTTCGAAGTCAAAATATCACTTTTGTTCCCGGTCTCCCCTACTTATACTTGAAGCATTACTTACTTGTATCGCCGATAACGCGCCACATGCCGGTGTCGCGAAGGTGTTGAAAACCGCACTGCCCATCACGGTACCGACACCGAGATCAGACTCGGTCAGGAAGGTGCCGACGACATTGACAAATAACTCGGGAAAGCAACTCGCGGTGGCGAGGAAAGTCGCTCCGGCGACATCAGTGCTGATGTTTAGTTGCGTACATATGATGTCAAGCGCCGGTAACAGGTAGTCGTTGCAAACGAACGCTGTCAGAACGAAGCAATAGAAACCGAAGAGCAAGTGAAGTACCACCGCACCGTGACGACGCTGCTCGTACGTGAACACCTCCGAAAACTCCCTAATTGAACGCTCCGAGCAGTTCTCTTTATTGTCTTCTTGCTCCGCGAAGAGCTGAGTCCATTCGCGAACGTTGTTCGGAACTGAGTCATTTTCCGAGAATCCTTTAAGGATCGAGGTCGCAGGCAGATTTCCGTCTGATCAAACAAGTAAAGTGTCTATGTTCAAAAATTCCGACTGATCATATTAAGTAAAGTAATTAATCAATGTTCGTGAAAAATGAAGATTAAAATTTTTATCTCTCTAACATTTTTTTCTTATATAAATTGCAAGACTAAGATCAAATTTTTCGTAAAAGTCCATTCTGAATGATGAAAATAAATTCTCGTAATACGTACCTTATAACATTTTTAAGAATTTTTCATATTTTAAATTTATAAAGATTTCTTGAAAAATAGCATAATTTGCTTAAATTTTATAAATTTTCTTCGGAGAAATTATGAAATAAGAAATTTTAGAATATTTCAGAAAATTTATAATACAAAGAATTCTAAAAATACATGGATTTTTCTTAGCACTTTTGAAACTTGTGTTTTAATTCGCATAAAAACATTATTCTTACACACGAATAATGTTTCTATGTGCACTTTAGGGTAAATTTCTGTTACAAATTGGAGATTATAATTTTAAAAAAGCCGCTTTTTTTTTCAAATTGCTGGAAAAAAACCGAAATTTCTCCGGTTTTTTTTCCGAAAAATTGGTTTTTTGGAAAAATTGCTGTTTTTGCTATGTAAAAAACATAATAAGTAACTTCTAAATTCCTTTATAAAATTAATGCGATCTATGAAATCGCGAATTATGTAGCATTAATTTTATTAAAATTTTTTAATTATCCTTCTATTTTATAGTAAAATCTAATCTGATCTTCCTTTAATACATGGCAAAGCTTAAGCAGACAGATTTTTAATCAGATTCTAGTTTGTTATACTCCGGTCTAATGAATTCCTGAAGTGTCTCTTTGTAGTTTTTTTTTTTCAAATATTTTGTTACGAATTCAGTTTGAATCCAAATTATTTTCTAGACCTACTATTATCATATAAACATGATGTTTAGATTCTAGATTTTTAATTCTTATATTAATGGTGCAATAGTGTATGTTTTGTATGTTTTATTGAATACATTCTCAACCTTTTATACAATTTCAAAATTTTTGTTAACTTATCCCGTTGTGTACTCTATATATACGCAATTATTTTCTTTACGAAAAGAACCGAGAAGCAAACATGGTTTTACGAGCACGTGTGAATTTTTCCAAAATGAATTTTTCTACCCTTGGGAAAAAAAACCGAAAAAATCCGCGGAAAAATTAGAAAAATTGAATTTTTTTCCAATCCTTTAAAACTATATTAGAGATATAAAACAATGTAATTTCGTGTCGTGAATGTTCTTCATATTTTTATATCTTTTTTTAAAATGCTCTTCTATATTTCCAACGCTACAAAATATTTTATTTCCATTTCTGCATCTATAATTATACAGATGTTTTTTAAGGAAATATAGCTTCGTTAATGTACCTGCGAACATAAATTTGACATTTAACATTCTTATATTCCGCTTTGTATTTTTCATTTTCTGATGTGATAACGTAATACATGTATTATCTTTGTAATTATCTCAGACAAAAGAAATCTTAATGTAGTGCGTGATTCGAGTACAGTACAATAAGAAATATCAAAATTACTACTAATTGCGATATGAAATGCATCTTAAAACTATAATCTCTCATAAGACTGTAAACATTTCCATTTACAAATTGAATAAAAGTATTCTTCAATAAATAAATAAATTAGGACAGTGATGCACAATCTATGGCCCGTGGATGGCATGCGGCCTAATAATTAATTTCTTACGATCCACTAGCTCATATATACAAAAACATAAAATTATATTTTCTATTTTATGCAAATTTAAAATGTGTTTGAGATGCGTTTTAAGAAATTTTTTAGAATTTATATCTGAAAATGTAGCTTATATTTAATCATAAATAATATAAATAAATGACATATTTGTAAAATATTTGATTTTTATCAGTTATTTTTATACTTTTATTTCCTTATTGCTAAAATTCAAAGTTAACCATTCTGGTAATTATTTTTACACAAAGTGTAGACAGTCATGTAAAAACAATCATACAAATAAATAATTTGAATAAATAAACGGATACAAAGTTTTATCTTAATATTAACGAAGAAATTATAGATGTATATATCTACATTTATAAGTTCTTTATTGATACGATTATATGTATAATACAATTTTTTAATCCGTTTATTACACACACACACACACACACACACACACACACACATGCACTACTAAAAAAAGGGGGATTATTTAAAGTCATCTAAAAGAAAGCAAATTCAAAATTACGTATCTTTGCAAAAAACATTAACAATAATGGCGATGTTTAAGAAGCGTTTTAAAAATGCCTTTTCATGCTGATGCTCAGCGCTCATTTTTAGCATTAAAACAGATGAGTGAACAAAAATTGATGAATATCAAGTGTCATTTTTAATCACCTGACCTGTTTTGACCCTAAAAATAAGCATCGAGCGTCAGCATATAAAAGCACCTTAAAGCTTGAAATCTCAACTTTCGAATGCTTTAAATTCTGTGTCTCTGCAACGATTTCACTAAAAAAAAGGCACTAATTTATTAGTGAACTTTGAAAAAATGAAGAATAAATTTCAACTTTGACAGCGTGTACGAGAACAAAATTTTTTTCTGCAAATTTCTTCAATTGTACCGCAAAATATGATATTTTCTCTTTAAAATTCGTCTTTAATTATTACGCTACAATTTTTCTTCACCGAATTATGAAAATTTAAAGTAAGTAGTGCATTTTAAATCTTTTCTTTAAAAAACTGTGTCTTTGCGTCGTGTCGCGCTGGTATTCTGTCTCAACAATTTAAAAGCTGTCTGCACTTCCGTGAGATTTCCTTGGCATTAAAAACATGGAAATACTTTTACTTCTCTAAATTTACACGTAATTATTGCCATATGCCGTGTATTCGTCATTTGACAATGATATCGTGATAATTCGTGACAGTTAAAATTTTAATTGTTACAAAGTTGCAATGAATCGTCGTGAATTCATTGTCGCGAAGTTATCACGAATTATCACGATATTAACGAATGACGAATGCACAATGTGCATTTGCAATAATTACGCGTAATTGTTGCAAATGCACATCGTGCATTCATCATTCGATAATGATATCGTGATAAAAAAAATTGAGTATTTACGAAATATTTGTCTGTTAATATTAAAATGAATCATTCTGATGTAAGTATACACTTTTTTCCGCAAAGATACACAATTTAATTGGATTTGCTCTTTTATTTTTAGCACTTTAATGCCCGTTTCTACCAATGTATTTAGATTAACTTTAATCTCGGTTAAACTTACTTTTCATCTTTTTCTTATTCTTAAAACTAGAAAAAGATGAAGAGTTAGTTGAACCGAGATTAAAATTAAACTATATTGGTAGAAACAAGCATAAGTGATCCTCTCTTTATGGAGCAAATTCAAAAGATATGTTCTTTTTCCACCCTAAGTTCTACACTGATGCAATAAGTTAGAGTGAAACAGATATATTGTAGTTTGTTTCATTCTAACTTATTGTACTAGTTCAGGACTAGTTCAGAACTCTTCGAAAAAGAACAAACATAAAGTTACATTTCTTTGCTAAAAAAAATATATATATATATATAAGTGTGATTCATTTTAATCTTAAAAGATAAATGTTCCAAAAATATGTAATTTTACCAAAAAACATTCTAAATGAAAATTGTATTGTATAAAGGTTGACGTACATTATAACGGTGACTTTTATTTAAAAGTTTTTTGGTAAAATTTCACATTTTCAAAATATTTGTCTGTTAAGATTATAAAATGAATCGCCCTGTATGTACGCTACCAAAATAGGTATTATGTGGCCTAAGATTTTGTCTATCTGGTCTTCAGTTTGAGAAAGTTTGCGCATCTATTAGATAATACTGCCACATTATCACTTTATATCAGTGCGACGGTCATTAGAATAAAAACGACGTAAAAGTTTCTATTAGTAATTACCGAATCGCGAGCACACTACAATGTGTTGCACCTGATTTTCTTTCTATATTATACTTTGATTCACACCTAATTTTTTATTATTACAGTGAAAGCGTGAGAACTCGTTTTTTTTTCACTTTTCCAATCATTACACCACGAGATTCATGCAAATTCTTCTTCTTTTATCGTTCTTTTTGTTATTTCTCTTTCTTTGTTTCGCCACGTCCCAATATGCAAAATAGCAGCCAGTAAAGTCTATTGTATATTGATAGACAATGCAAAAGTACAAAGATTATACTAGATCTCTCTTTTTGGCATTGCTCCTAACTATAAGAGCAAGTTAAAGTGAAACGATAGACAACAATGGACAATCGATAATCCGTCGATGTTGGTAAACTCACCGTTGATTAGTCGCGCGTATCCCGGATCCGCGGCACTATCAACAAGCGCGAACACAAGAACGACGATTACCGCCGACGCGATACTACTGCTACTCATCCTCGCGTAAATATCGCGCGGTTTCGTAGAATCGCGCCTCCACGTGCGTTCGTCGAAACGGAATTTTTATTCAACGCAGAATCACACGGACGAAATACAGTAAACTGCTGTCTGAACACTCTGTACCACGGTAATGGCATTTATGATAAATTCTGTTGATCAGGAGATCCCTCACTCCTTCCTACTCTGGCATTCCACCGAGGGCTTTATCTTCCTTGGGCTGTCGAGGGGAGCGAAATTAGATAAAGACACGTATGAAAGTTTACGCGCCGATTATCGATCATTACAAAGTGTACGGTTTATCTCTATAAATCTGCAGCGTTAGATCTTCCGATTCACTGATACGTTAATGGGCAAAAACAAATATTCAATGAATACATACTTATCGAATTTATTAGCAAACAGTGTTTTTTTTATAACTTAGCGCAATTACTTTAAAGAGATTCTGCAGTTTAAAAAAGTGGAGGGGAGTCATGTGACTTACTGACTTTTCTTATCATAACACGCGAGAACAAAGAATGCAAAATGCCGTTGCAATCTTCTAAAAAATAAATAATGAATAAAATTTAAGCAGTAAAACTATAATTTGTTATTAAAAAATATTTTCTTTTATAATAAAAATAAATATTTATTTGGAAAATATTTTGAAAAAAAATTATTATGCTAATTATTTAAATTTAACTTAGATATAGATAATTCTAATGGAAACGATATGTTGTCATGTTTTCATTAAATTTAAAGAGAATTGATGAATATACTTTTACATGAAATTGATAAGATAAAACTTTATTATTTAATTTCAAAATGTTCTTATATTGTATAAACTCTATTATTTTATATCCGTGCACCTCTTCAAACTTCTTATATTTTTACTATTCTTATTAATTCTTATATTTTGTTTATAATTAAATTACTTAAAATCTTCTTTCTTATAAGAATTTAAGCTATTTTAGAAAATTATTTAAAAAAAACTATTAAAAAATCGGAAAAAATTTAAGAAAAATCCCAGGTAGCAAAGCATCGTCTATTTGAGATAATTAATCATTCTGGATGAATCTCACGCCCTATCATCGTAAAAATAACGTAGATTTGTCACAGCCACATAACGTCGTATAATGTGATGTCATATTTTTTAAAATAAAATTATAAATTAAAAGTACGTCATTATTTTCGATGTGTTATTACCGGCATAAATGAATGATTAATTGATCACTAACAACGTTACCAGTACGTCGTCGATTAATCATTTATCTAATGTTATTAAGTGTGACATTGTAAATACGTAGAATGAAGAAGTCGTAGAATGAATAAATAAATGACTTCATTAATTATTAAAAAAATGACGTTATTATTAGAGATGTACCGAATCGTAAAATTGCCGGATACCATTGCAGAGATCGGATATCCGACAAGAATGTGGACACTGAATATTCGATATCCGGTCGGATATCCGATAGGGCAATTATCCGGCCAGATGTCGGATATTTTCCGGATATCCGATAAAATTTCTCCATTTTATTCAAAAAAAAGGGAGAGCGCAAGGAAAAAATAATGGTAATAATTTTCTTTACCTCTCCAACGTGAAAAGAAAAAGAGGAAAGATGAATTATGCAAAAAGTTCAGTTGAAAAGAATAGAATTTTGCATCAACCACGCGAACTTTCAATATAAAATTTCAGCCGAATAATATTTATCTGTCGGGATAGTAAAAAAAGGTTGGATAAGGCTGAATACCGGATACTTCCCGGTACATCCATAATTTAAAATGATTAACTGATGTCAAAATGACTACATTTGCAGCTTGCTACTTGGGATCTTTATATTATACGAAAAGACCGGAGAACCTCCTTAAGATCGTAATAAATATAGTTTATGATGTTTATACGGTAGTTCAAACATCGATGACTAACATCGCTAGAATATGATATATTGTATTCTTTATCTTTCGATCCATAATCACTTATATATAGCTCAATGTAAATATAAAAACGTGCTTGACAAAATAATTTATTTGAATGATAATTTTCTCGAGTATACCATTAATGAATATTTCATTAATATTTAACATTTTATGCATTATACTGTGTGATTTATTTTAATCATTTTATCAGGCAATTTATTTTAGAAAGGATTCTAATTAATAATAAATTTTTTATGAAAGCTGTAGAGCGTTGATAGAGAGGCAAATAATGTTAAAATTATCTGAAAAATTCGGTATGATAAAGAAGGAAAAATTATGTAATTTTCAATATGATAAAATTATATATATCTCTACAAGTATATATTTTATTTACACAAATTAATTAATTTCATTTTATGCATAAAAGTATAAGACGTCTCGTATATTTAGATACTCACATAAACAGTCTTATTTCTATAAATCTTATTATTATTAAGGTATGATTATTAATTAATTAATTGTGTATGAGATATTTTATATTTCCTATTAAATATGTGTTGGAATAAAGTATAAAATGTCTTGTAAAAACTATTGATTTTTTAATAATTCAACTTCAATATTTTTATATGCACAATAATTAGAAGAAATATATTACGTAAAAAAATTTATATAATTTTATTTTAAAAATAGTGATGACCTTTACGCGATGACTATGAAAAATCAATCTTTTTCGAAAATTGATTTCATTATTTGTCTACCAATCCTGCAATTTTCATTCGAAAATTTTGTTTCACAAACTCTTTCCGAGATAATTACCTGATAAGATTAAAATATATCACTCTGTATACAACCGCAGTTGCATTCAACCGACGAATGGATAAAGGTTCTTTTCAACTCCATCTTAAGGTAATGAGATCGAAACATTGTTGCGTTTTATTTATATTAATCGATGGCATAGTGTAGTCTTTAAACTTCAATCTTGAAATTTACCTCGAAGTTATCGATATACTATACATAATCGTAAAGATACGATTTCTGATAAGAATATTTTCCAGGATACAGTCACACGTTATGAGAAAAAAACATATTTATCTATCGTATGTCTATTAGATTCTCACGTACAAATTCGCAGATTTACAAATATTTTTTTATAGTAATAGGATCAATGAAATATTTACGTATTTTCTAGATAGTTTTTAAAATATTAGTCTTTATTGCTTAATGTAACGTTTACATAACAGATTGCAAATAATTGATTTGGAAACTTCACATGACACTGAAAAATTTCCATTGGTAAAAAAATATCAAATAATTATGAGGTATAATTTGATATTCTCATCAATCTAAAAGTATTTACTGTATTTTACAATAGTGAAATGATCTCTTGTGCAGAATAATTGTCATTAAGTATATTTAAACCAACATTATTATCATTAGTATACATTAACATAATCACATAAAATTAAGTCATTATTTTTTATCACAAAGTGTATTTATTTATTCCGGTTTTTCAGGAAATGAAACTTTTGGCTTGCTGGACGATTCTGGTTCTGTTTTATTAGCTCTGTTAGAACGAAGCACCGCGCCTGGACTGGGATATGGTCTCATTTGATAAAGAGGCCCCGAAGCGGTCGTGTCAGCACCAGTTTTAGCTTCATTATGTTTAGCCAATCCGTCTGACCATTTCCCCCTAAGATGTGATTATATATAAATAAAAATTTTATGAGGTACACATATGTTAATCTGTGAACTTTTGTGAATAGAAATACGTACCTAGGAATATCACTGTAGGATGCTGGATCCATAGGATCTAAAGTACGATCTTTAGCATCTTTACCATCGGTTCTGTCAGATCTATAAGTTCTTTTGTTATCTGGTCCTTTATATCTTGAACGATTTTCGATTTTTCTGTCTTTTTTAACAGGTTCACTTTCTTCTACCTGAATAATCACAATATTATTCGTAAATCTTAAATTGTAAACTGTAAATCTATAAAAATTACACACAAAAAAAAATTATGATTACTAACTTCTATTTGCTCTTGATCACTAGTGCTGTCATCACTTGATAAATTATCATCTTGATCTCCTGCCTTCAAATGCAATTCTTCACGTAATTGAGATGCAGGTTGCGATATTTGACATTTAGGATGACCAGGTGGTAACCAAGATACCAAATCAGAAGACCAATCCCAGTAATAATGTTGTCCACTATGAATAGATGATAAATTAATATTTTTCTATACAATATCTTATATACAGTATAAAACATCACAAATATTATTATTATTATATTATTGAATAATAATGTCATAAATATTGTTATTAAAAAAAATGACTAAAAATTATTTAGATAATTAAAAAGATATTTAAATAATTATAAAAGACAAAAATTAGCACTATTCTTGGAAAAGAATTAATTTATCCATAGAAAACTAAAAAATTAGTACTTACGATCCAGGATCGTAAACAGCTTTCCAAGTCTCTGGCAATGGATATTTTTGAATTAATCTCAATTGTTGTTTCAAATATTTGTCCGAAGGTTGCGCATGTCCCATTCCCCATAAGTCTTTACATTTTTTTGTACATTCATGATAAATATTGTATTTATTAGGACATCCACTATAACCCTAAATAAAATTTTTATTTAATAACAATTTAAATTTGTTTTATTGCACAAATAATTAAATGTTGACTTATAGTCACATTTACCATAAATTTTTGGGATATGTCAATCTGATTAATTTCTTCTTTTGTGTTATCATAATCTTCAGCTATCACTTCTTCGTGCACTTTCTTCTTTGCTTCTTTTTTCCCAGTTTCTGTAAAATTAATGACATAACCTAACATTGCAAATCATGTAACAATATAATCTTTAAAATTTATATGAATATTTTTTATTAATAGGAAGGAAATTAATTCAGTATACAGAAGATTTACAACAATATATAATTAGTTATGTAATTATATTTTGAAAAATAAATATACCATGCTTTTCGGATCCAGTGATTAACCCTCTTTTCGCAAGACGTGCGGCTAATGCTGCTGGCAAAGGCATTTTAGATTCCTTCAATTCCAACTTCCAGAAAATTATATTCTACTTCAACTGACAAGTGCTTTCAAATATTATACGCGATTGTTTACAACTGGTTTAGAATATAATACAAAACCACTCGGAGTACCGAAAACTATGCACTCTCGAGAAAGAAACTTGCACATATCAACATAAACAGTGACGCCACTGGCTGCTAGCTC
>NW_017257203.1:1398141-1408155 GCF_001594055.1 Mycetomoellerius zeteki
GCGTCGTACGACGAAAATCGGATGCAGGGTGAATCCAGCTATAGCGTTTTTCGCTGGTAGAATTGATGCGCACTGAGTGCACATTAAGCTGGTTCTACATTAGTCGCATCGCAATGTCGCAAGCGTTATGATCCAATCAGAGTCGATCTAGCTTGATGTTGATTGGACCGCAACGCTTGCGACGCTGCGTGCGACTAATGTAGAACCAGCTTTAAGGGTAAAGCCACAATAGAAGGAATAAGGAATTAGAAATAAGGAATAAAGATTTTATCCTATCAGATATCGGATACACCGACATACACGGTTTCTGATAGGTTGGAATCATTATTCCTAATTCTTTATTCCTTCTATTGTGGCTGTACCTTAAAGCTGTTGTACACTAATCTAAACTGATGTAAAAGTGAGATATCTCAATTACTAAAATATACCTAATGTATATATTTTATCAAATACCACAATAAAATGTATTGAGGATTTTACAGTTTAATTTATTTCTATATTTTTATTAAACGTACATCTTTACGTCGATTTGTGTACAACGGCTTTAAAATGCATTGAGTGCGCACCAGCTCTGCCAGTGAAAAACGCTATCAGCTGGCTGTGATCAGCGGAAACAAAGCAGCTCAATGTGCACCTGATTCCTTATAGAGTGTCACCTTATGGCCGCAGTACAGACTCTTGCATAACGCATAATGCATAGTGCATAAGGGAATCGACCAATCGAAATTCTTCTTTTCCACGAATGGCAGGAAAGGAAAGATTCTGATTAGTTGATTCGCTTACACACTATGCATTATGCGTTATGCAAGAGGCTGTGCTGCGGCCTACACGCATATGAAGCTGATTCTACATTGCATCGCAATGTCGCAAGTGTTGCGGTTCAATCAGAGTCGAGCTAACTCAACTCTGATTGGACCGCAACGCTTGCGACACGCTTACAACGCTGCGATGCGACTAATGTAGAACCAGCTTTATAGAATATCAGAGATAAAAGCTGCGGTCCGCTTGACGCTACAAACGCTTCGAAGCGTTTGAGCGACCAATCAGAACAAAGAATTGACTAATCAAAGAATGCTTTGAAGCGTTTACTGTAGCGTTAAGTGGACCGCTGTCTATAACGCGTTCTGAATATGGATCACAGTATCCAAAACTCTATGGGCGGTATTCATAGTCAGATCTTATATTCAAGACCGTCTTATAGCGTTTTCGATTGGGAAAAAGTTAGTGCACACCAGTGCGCACTCAGTTCACACCAACACTGTACGAGTTCCATGGGTTGCACTGAATAATGCAAGTTCAAAAGAACACGCCAAGATTTTCAGTGCTAAATCTGAAATGCCATTTCGAATTGTAAGATTGTATGGACTTGACTAGATTGCAGGAAGAACGCAGAAAAATAATTTCGACACACATCTTATATTTATAACTTTAAGTAATGATTTTGTACTATATGTAATTAAATAATATATAAGATATCAAGAATATCATATATGTACATACTTATCAATAATTGTACACATTTGCATGCTATAAATTACAGATTTGCTTGTCCCTATTATATATCCTTTTATACTTATACAAAACGATGCACTGATATCCTATATATGTATCCAGTGCACTAAAGTGGCACCGTCAAAATATCTCGTGCCACTTAGTGCGCACTGAGTGCGCACTACGCGAGTGTCGTGCGATCAAATGAACACGTGACACTAGCCAAGTGTGCATTGGCACTGCCAATCGAACACGCTCTTGACACTGAGTGCAGCCAGTGCACCCCAATCGAAAATGATATTAAGTACAGTCTTAAGAAGTCATGAACCAATCAGAAGGCCGTATTAGCGACTTAAGACATTACTTAAGACGATCTTAAAATAAGAATCGACTATGAATACCGGCCTATAGTTCGCGTTACGTGAAAGAAGTGTGGTAGAAGTTTGGTTACTATAATTACGTTTTAGGAACGCATCCCAGCTGATTCAGCAGTGTGAATAGATCAGAAGTGTCGCGCTATCATTTCAATGCAATGTCTATCTAACAAGACTGCAGATTTCGTGACGATAAAACGTAGTCGAGTGTCGACGCCCAGTTTTTGCGTGTGAGTGTTTAATTTAAATTTTGCTTACACCTTTGGCCGCATTACACTCGTCGTTCATTAATTTACGGAGATCCTGGGGAATTCGACTTCACGTATGACGCATAGTACTCCCACCGCAGTTCTCGCCGGAGAACCGTATTTGACATAATGATCAAAATGGCGACTCCGAAAACAATATTTCTCTAGTGTGCTGATGTGCTACTTCACGTAGAGCTTTCCAATTATTTCTCGCGTCTGTCACAGTAGATTTTTAAAATCAATCAAGCGCAGAACGTCGAGATTACGCTAATCCTCATATATAATAATCTGTAATCAGATATACGAATGAATTCTCGAATTGGTGGGACAAAACTAATTTGCCGCACTTTGATTCTTTGCCAATTGTAATAAGTGCAACTTACGCCAATATTCTCGTACATAAAAGAGGTTTGCAATAATTATTTGTCACTGCTAATTACTATATTGTCGCAATATATAATTAAATTTTACTGGACTATTGTTCAAGTTTTTATTGGCGTAATTTCTTTTATACTGGTAAACGTAATCATAGATTTAAAAAATGCAATTCCTCAATTTTTTTCTGATAAAAGAATGTTCTATTTGATGTTAGATTTTATTTATATTTTGTTATATTTTTGTATTTTATATTCAATCTAAGTACCAATAATAATACTCAATATCTCTCGAGAGATTGTATGTACATTAATGTCATAACCATATGTGAATATAAATCTTTGAAGTATAACGTATTCGTGTTTCTCTGATGGAATATGTAATCACACTTAGTTAATAATTTGATATTAAAAACGAAGAGAAACTAATTTATATACTTTTATTCCATAGAAAAGAGACAAAGATCAAATTAGTAAACATTTTATTATGAAATAAAGTATTATATATTTAATATTATAAATATAATATTTAATTCTTTATTAAAAATTAACGATGTATAAATAATACAGTTGCAGTTAATTCACTAATCATATTTGTATAATTGTATAATTTTAAGCTTTCAAAGAAAACAGCAAAAAAAATTTTTGTTCTTCTTGTTTTCCATAGGTAGCATTTGGTAAAATTCAAAATGCAAACAATAAAATGTGTAGTAGTTGGAGATGGAGCAGTTGGTAAGACTTGTTTATTAATCTCTTATACTACAAATAAATTTCCATCGGAATATGTTCCGACAGTATTTGACAACTATGCAGTCACTGTCATGATTGGTGGTGAACCATATACGTTAGGATTATTTGATACAGCGGGTAATTATCATTAGTATCTATATACTACAATTGTTACTATCAAATTGTTTCAAGTGATATAATACATATAATATATTTAATATATATAGTAATACATTAAATTATTAAATAATAAAACAGAAAAGATTATGTTAGCAACAATTTACTTAAATGTTTGAATATTTTTTTAGGTCAGGAAGATTATGATCGTTTACGTCCATTAAGTTATCCACAAACTGATGTATTTCTTGTATGCTTCTCAGTTGTGTCACCATCATCGTTTGAAAATGTTAAAGAAAAGGTATAATCAAAATTAATCGTTATTATATCAAATGTTTTATCCTTATGTATAATTATCTTTATGTATATTTTTATATATTAATAGTGGGTACCAGAAATAACACACCATTGTCAAAAAACGCCATTTTTATTAGTCGGTACACAAATCGATTTACGAGATGATGCAGCCACGATTGAAAAACTAGCAAAGAATAAGCAAAAGGCTATTTCGAGTGAACAAGGAGAAAAGCTTGCTAAGGAATTAAAAGCCGTAAAATATGTTGAATGTAGCGCTCTTACACAGGTATGGCAGTAATCTATTCTTCCTCTGTTTAGTAATTATATTATGCAATTAGATCTGAGAATTGATTTTTCAATTAGCTAATTTTTTTCGCTACAATCTTTTTTTTTCAATATTTCAGAAAGGGCTTAAAAATGTCTTCGATGAGGCAATATTAGCAGCTTTAGAGCCTCCAGAACCTATTAGAAGAAGAAGATGTATTATTTTGTAGAAGGTATACTACTTTTTTGATAAAACTGTTAGTTCTCTACAGTAAGAAGACTGTAAATTTTCTCATATACACTGCATGCAAAAGTTTTACAGTGACAATTGTTAAATTATAAGGCATATATATATGTAATAAGTATTTTATGACATTGGCGACATATACATGAATATGAAGCAATCTTTATCTATATTGGCATTATATAAATTTTATAATTATAAAATTATAATTATTAAATTATATCTTTGCCTTGTATAATGAACGTTATACCAACATATTTCATATTCTGTGCATCTCTTTGTTTACGTTATGGTGATCAAATGGATTGCCGTACACAGAATGTTAACAAGAGATTCAAGAGAATTTAGGGATAATATAATATCCTTATAATACATACTCCCATCGTTAAAAAAAATTAAATAATTTTGCTCAATATAAACTGTTTCATAAAGAGGATTATACATTTTATATGATTTCATGTAAATTATAACATGACATACATGTATATGTATAAGTGTAACACTATTGATGTGTAACACTATTAATTCTGCATTTTCTAACATAATTCATACATTAGTTAAAAGTTTTTCGTTCTTTTGGACTGCTCAACTCTTAATTTTCTACATTTTTTAGGTACATTCTCTCTGTGTACCTAATATATATATCATATACACACAACAAACATGTATACAAATAATAAAATATTTCAAGATTTAATTATTTAACAATTAATGAATTTTACGTTGTAGTTCATAAAAATAATTAAATGAGGATTACGATATACGGTATAACATATATTATTCTTATGATTTATAAAACACAACAGGAAAAAATTCTTGTTATTGTGGAATTGTGTATAAAAACATCGCACGCGCGCATATATATTTTGTGTGTGTATATATAACTAAATTTTATCATAAGATCTATGAAATTTTCTTGGTGGCCATATGTAATCAGCAAAACAAATAAGTATGTTGAGATATTTGACTAGTTTAATATGTTTTTACATTGCAATCGTATTTTTCTTTAGTCATTTATAGTCTTATACGATTTAGTTATATATCAAATAGCATTGTAGTAACTATTTCGTCCATATAACTTCTATGTAGATCTATGGCTTCTACATTCATTACATTGAAGGATGTAGTATCCATTCATTAAAAAATATAGTTACTAGCTAATATTCTATGTGAAAATAGAATATTTTAAATCTGTTTTATTTTATTCTAATTTTTAATTATTATTATTTCTTTGAATTAAATCGTAATATGTTATTAAGATAATTCAAAATATATTTAAATATATTATTTTAATAAATTATTATTTAAAATGTATATTATATTTTACAATGAAATAGGAAAGTAATACAATTTAGACTGAAATAATACAATTTTTAATTTGGATATTAAATGCATAATATTAAGATTATTTGACTCAAATCTGTCCTTAAAATTTTTTTTATTATAAGTTTTATATCCGAATCCATATACATATATATATTATTTCAGCCTTATATGCGGCCAAAGGATCGAATCGGGTATGCGAAGTACGCGGATTAGAATTATATGCAGATCTCTATCGAAAGTATTTGATCGAAATGTTTTGTCTATGTAGATCAATATGAACATATATATGCAAATATATAGATTCTAATTATTATTTCTGTTCGATATTATTATATTTTGTTGTAGATATTTGTTTTATTTCTAATAATTGATATTATAGCTTTTTCTATACTTATTATTATCATTTTCTTATATTATGATTTTATAATTTTTTTGACGAAAATCAAATACGTTTACAAATCTTTATGTTGTGACAAGTTAAGATAGTTTTTTCTTAACATTTCACTACTGTAAAGATATACTTTTAAGAAATTTTTTATGTTTAACATGTAGTAAAATTTACGATGTGAAAGTATATACTATGGCTGTGTTCCAAATTTACTGCCAACACTGAAAATACTATAGTTTACGTTACGTGCATTATAGATTTTCAGTACTGATAGTCAATTTTGGAATACAGTCTAAAATGAATCAGATTAAACTAATATTACAAATATTTGTCGTACGACAAATTTTTTTCAAGCCTGTTGATTGACTGGAGAATAGAAAGATCTGAGAATTTCTTTGTTCTGCAGTCAATTAACAAACTTGAAAAATTTGTCGAGGGAAATGTAATGCAGTCTCATTGAATAGCAAAGATTTGTAGTAGAATTACAAATCATATCGTACATAAAGTACGATATAAAGTTAAAAATCATTAGTTATACATATAAGAGTCTGAACATTTTTATAAAAGCGCTGTAAAATATGCGCGCGTGCGTGTATGCGTGTATTATTAGTCAGGAAAGATATTTATATGTTTCTATCTAGCTAAAATGTTTCTTTTGTATACTGACATTTGGGTCATTCTTGATTCCAGAATTATAAAAATAAAGATGTTTATAATATAATGTATAACTCCTCCTGCTTATACATATTCCTCTGATTATCATAATAGTTACAAATTAATTCGTAATATTTTTAAAAACAAATGTGCAATAGGAAATAGAATTCACATAATCGCGTAAAAGTATTCCAGCAAGCGAAACTCGTACCATAAATCTATATAAATATAGAAGCTACAAAGTTTTTAATTGATATATTATAGATAACTCGAATAATAATTATATCGATTTATTCTATCTAAAAAGGTAGACGAAATTATTTATTATTTCATTCGGCAGTAAAATTATCCGGGTCGTTTACTTTTTTTACTTTCACTTTCAACCTTTTTATATTTTTTTATCTAAACATTACATTCTATCGTCGACTAAATTTTCGGAGAGTTATTCTTTTTACTTCCAAATATCAGTTACGGTTCTGATTCGAATTGAGTTACAAAATTTTAAACCAGAAAAGTGCGTAGGAGTCACTTGAGACTTAAATGGGTTAAATAAATTGCTTTTTAAAAATGGATTTAAATCCTTTCCAGTTATAATTGTAACACGAAACTCAAGTGTTTATATTCACACGTACATATTTTTTTTAGTACACTTTATGCAAAGATATTTATATACAAATATTTTCGTTCGTCCTCGTATACAGAGTGTTTCATTTTTTTTAACGTTTTATTCAGCGAACGCTTGCGAACGGTACAACCGTCGCTACAATTTTTATGATCTAGTTTATTTCCAGTGGTCGCAGTATGTGATAGTTATAGCATATCCGGTTTTCGGGTATTTATTATCAAGCACGCGAGTTTGAATTCGGACGATCTCGTAGTCTATTACGATTTCGTATATTGTATTGGTACCACACAGTGCATGTGCCGCACGTGCAAGTATAATATTTTTTTCTACCGAATGATATAATCCAATTGAAGTGACAACGGTACGTAAACTGAGTTAATTGGAGCGTGCGTACTGGATCCTTTATGTGGAATTCACAAGCTGACACGGATATTCTGCAATTTATCCGTTGCAATTGTTACAGCCGTTTCTCTCATTTGTCCGGCGAAACGCGAGAAAATAATATCTCACTTTTTTTGCAAGTGAGATATATATACGGGCGATAGAATATTGGTAAAGTTAACGATGGATAGAAATTCAATGACGCAGGCGGCAACGTCATTTGAGAGATACGAGATGCTAGAATTATTTATGACTCTGAGTACTAATAATTACGAGAAATATTTCTTGAATCCACCGCGTGAGAATCACGTTATATAACCGTACTCCGTACTTCGATTATCGACGATTATAGAGCTGTAAAGAGAATAAAACAAAAGATTACGCATTCAATGGAATGTGCTTGAAACGCAGAAGAACGTATTGAAGCTGGAGAGAGATCTTTTACAGAATTTCTCAGACCTTGTGCAGTTTATAAATAATGACGCGATAGAATAATTATACGCACAGGGTTAATCAGAGTAATTGGAGCAAAGGGATAATCGTGACACTGAAATAGAACTGCTTTAAAATATGGTGAAAATTTCACTGTAAACTTTACGTATCACGCAAAAAAGTAATCTTTGAAACCACATCTTCAGAAGTGCAAAGCCACGATGAGACAAAAAAAGGAAAAAAAGCGGATGAAAGGAATAATTTCCATCCGAATGATTTCAAAACTGGGTCATTACTCCAAGGATTCGATTTACAAATATATTTTAAATTGCTCGTGAAATTTAAATTATATAATATTCAGAGAAAGAGAAAGATACGATACGAAGAAAAACATTTTGATATCGAATATGGTAAAAATTCTACTATAAACTTTACATATCACGCAAAGAAAAGTAATGTTTTGAAACCGCATCTCCAGAAGTGCAAAGGCGGGATAGGATAAAAAGGGATATAAAAGAAGGATCAAAGAAACGTCTGAATGATTTCAAAACTAGATCATTATTCTAAGGATTGGATTTACAAACGTATTTCAAATTGCTCATGAAATTTAAAACGTAATATTCGAGGAAAAGAAAAATATGACGTGAAGAAAAATATTTTGATCTCGTATATGTATCATCGAGAGCTTTGTCATTTTTCAACAATCAATAAAATTTACTTAATGAATTTCCAGAACAATAAACAATAAACAATATTAATAAACAATATTAAATTTAAAACAATAGTCAAACAATAAAATTGTAACTACGGGCATGAGAATAATTATTAAAAAGATATAATAGAGGTCGAAACGTTTGTTAAGCCGTGTATTTTAATTTGAATTAAATAATGATAGAAGACTATTTTAACTAAAAAAAAAACCAGCATTGACTTTCATGCTCCTTTTTTTTAATAATTTTGATTTATTCATAAAGCCGTTTTTATTATTTTCAATTAAAAAAATATAAAATGTATTTTAAATATTACTACATATGCGACGCAAATTTTAAGCATGAGTATTTAAACGATTTCTTCTTTGGTACGATATTCGCTGATGATGACTGGAAATTAGCCGAAATGTTCAAATTTGCGTCACACATGTAGTGATACTTCAAACATACTTTATTTTTAAATCATAGCGCACTAACTATCGTTCAGTTATTTATTCTCATTTACCCGTAGTTACAATTTTATTTTATTTATTACATTATTAATAAACAGTCCCTATAAAAAAAATCTTACAGAGAAAACTCCTTTGAAAAAAAAAAACAATACTGGATCCATTCTCGGATCACTGTACCATTTACTCTCATGGATACGAAAGACGCGCAGCACGAGAAAGACGTTCGCGAGGGAAATTGTCGGAATGTGAATCGGGTAATGCATTAATAGCTCTCTCTCTCTCTCTTCTTTCTCCCAGTCGACGTTCCGACCCATTTTAGAGCTTGTTAATTCGCGACGAGCCAGTTAAAACTCGACCGACGTTGTTGGAATGGAAAGTCGTGTTCAGTCGTGTTCTCCGTGTTCTCGTCGGTACAATCAGGTACGACCAACAGGGATAACAGCGGCACGGCGGCGGCGGCGGCGACGGTGGTGGTGGTGGTGGCGGCGGCAGCGACGACGACGGCGGCGGTGGCGACGGCAGCGGTGACGGTGGCAGTCTCGGTCGGCGCGTCACGAACGACACGCTCGCTGATCGACATCGCTCGTAGAGGAATACTAGTCGTGTAGACCGGAGCAAGCGAGGCTGCTCCGTTTTCATTGATCCTCCTGTGTTTGTCTCGCGTGGACCGTCCTCTCTTCGCTCGACAGCGGCTCGAGAGGAATCTCGAGAACGACGACGACGACGATGACGACGACGATGGCAAAAGAAAGAGCACGGTCGCGTGCGGCCGTCCCACCGATGAACTCACATTACTCCAGAGCGTAATTCCTTCAGCGGTGGAGGGAAGCCCACTCGGAGTGATCGGCTTCGTAAAGCAGTAGTACAACGACGATCGCGGGCAGCGACGGACCGATCGCGGAGTCGTG
>NW_017257203.1:1408226-1409509 GCF_001594055.1 Mycetomoellerius zeteki
AGAGAGAGAGAGAGAGAGAGAGAGAGAGAGAGAGAGAAAGATAGAGAGAGAGGCGGTCGCTTACGCGCGCACGTTACAATTCGCGTCGTGAAAGGTGTTAAAACGAGGACTCGAGGGCGAGACGAGAGAGCGAGAGAGCAACAAGAAAGAGAGAGAGAGAGAGAAAAAGAGAGAGAAAATAGAGGCGTTCGGGGATAATTGCAGGAAACGCGAGTGAAACGGCGACCGCAGTTGGACTCGACTAGTCGGGAATCCTCGCGACGTTCCGCTTCGCCGCCGCGGAATCCGTCTAGCGGAAAGCAACGACGTTTTGGACGGTCGCGCCGCACGAAATTCAAGGATCCTCCTCGAGAATCTGTCGCGGCGGGGAATCGTCGAAATCGTTTCGCGTCCGCGTCTCGCCGCGATCATCTCGATCTCAATGGACCACCGTGATCGCGCCGCCGACGTATCATAGTAACCTTGAGACCCTGCCAAGGTGATCGGGGGATCTTTCGCGAGCGGGCCGGCCGTTCTCCTCGTCCCGAAGACTCGCGACGGTCCGCGACGTCGAAGAACATCGGCAGACGCGGAGAGGAACGGGTACGATTATTCGCGAGATGAAGAAAAGCTCCAACATGCCTCGATCGATAGGCGCACGGCCTTCGCCGGACTGACTTCCTCGCGCACGCAACGCAAGACGCGAACGCGCGTCGCGTTCACCAAAAGGAGCACGTGCACCTTAACGACGACGACGACGGTGATCGAGGATTGATAGCTTGGTGATCGTCACGGGGGAGAGAGTCAACCGAGTCGAAGCATGTGATCTCCGCGGGGTTCATCGATCATCACGCCGCTGAAGGAGGGATGTTGCGGCCGCACATCGGCAGGATTACTTAACGTCGGCCGATCCATGCGTGTCGATGGCCGATGCGAACAACGACGGGGTTGTCGGACGGCGATGAACGATAACGGCGGCGTGTAGACAGGTGGAATATCGTTGGACGCGCGCAAGAAAGTGTAACGCGCGTCGCCGCCGTGGGAACGCGAGCGCGAGGGATAGGTAGGAAGCCGCAACACAGGTGGCGGTGGTAAGGACGGGGCAGAGAGAGAGGAAAAAAAAGGAAAAAAAAAGGATATAGCGTTCGCTGTATTGTTCTAAGGGGCGAGACCTGCAAGGACTATGGGAGTATACAATGGAAGGATGTACAACATGTCGGTATAAGTGAATGACATTACTGAAGGGGGGAAAGAGAGAGTGAAGAAGAAAGAGAAAAGCGAGAGAGAGAGAGAGAGAGAGAGAG
>NW_017257203.1:1409585-1416752 GCF_001594055.1 Mycetomoellerius zeteki
GAAGGAACACGGCAACAAACAACATCCGGCGGAACCGGCGGCGAAGACGCTCAAGTCGCTGCTGAAGAAACCGGGCCAGACCAAGACGAAGTCGCAGAAGCATCGAGTGGTGATCAATGAGAAGCTGAACGAGTTCTTCGCGGCGGACTACATTATACTGATAAAGGAGGAGTGCTGCGCCGATTACGAGGAGGATTGCGATTGCTGCTACCAGGAGCACGAGTTCATGCGACTGGGCAACTGCAAGGAGTGCCGGGCGGAATTAAACCTGCACTTTGGCATCGGCGCCGGCACCGGCAACGGTAGATACGGCGAGATGGCGAGGGGTGTAGAGCAGGCGCTCTGCGAAAACGCTGTACGAGGAGATCATCGCGGCGGAGGGACCCGTGGAAAGAGTCAGCAGGGTCGCGAGGACACGCAAGCGGAGGAGGATGAGGAGGAGGATGAGGAGGAAGCCGAGGACGGCGAAGAGGAAGAGGACGAGGAGGAGGAGCGGGAGGAGGAGGAGGAGAACGAGGAGGAGAACGTCGACGGGAAGGTGGAGAAGGTAGTGTCGGCGGCCGCGGCGACGGCGGCCACGTCGGTGGAAGGGAAGGACACGAAGAACGAACGAGTGGATGCGGAGGACGCGACGAAAGGACGCCGGACGAAGGAGAGCGCGGATTCCCAGGAGGAGAGCGGAACCGTGGTTCCGCCGCCACCGCCGCCGCCGCGGCACGATCAGCAGCAGCAGGAAACACTTAGCCCGCCGGAAGGTTACAAAGACGTGTGCTCCGACAGCGAGATCGCCAACGAGACCGAGCAGCGTGGTCGCGCGTCGTCTGCAACGTGCACGGAGTGCAATTACTACCAGCAACAGGCAGCGGGTAAGCCGACTAGTCGTGTTGTTACATAATTTAGTTATTTTCTCGATTAATACCTCGATGACGAAAGACGTAACTTCCGTAACGTCCCCCTAACGTAATACTACCATTTCTTCGCTTCGACTCTCGCGATGTATGTGGAGAACAAAGATGAATTCTATGCGTGTAATGAAATTAAAATACCTTCTTACAACGACATTTTTTTTTCTATGCGGACTATTATACTTATATTGAGTCTAAGTTGTAATTTACCTGTCGATTATCAAGAAACAACCTTCAATAATACCTGCAGTAACATATTGAAGAAAAAGCCAATTTTTTTTATTAGAAGCAATTATAGATGGGTGATTGCGGAAATTGATTGAATATTGCAATTTTGCTAACATGAGGATTTGAAAAGAAAAGATGAACTCTTTGTAACAAAATTAAAATATTTTCTTAGAACGACATATGTAGACGATTATACTTATATTGATTCTAAATCGTGAATTATCGAAACTTGACTTTCAATAATATATTGGAGGGGAAAAGCCAATTTTTTTTATTAGGAAAAATTATAGTTGAGCTATTGCGGAAATTGCTTTGTCTGAATATTGCACTTTTGTCTTGAGGATTTCGCATCTAACGAAGCTTTATATATATCTATAAATATTCCCTCAGTAGGGAATTAACTTTGCTCGCAAGCAGCGAATCTCTTCAACTCCTAGATTCTCATTTAGATAATTGAAGATTAAGGCATAATCTCTTCTATAATTGAATAAGAATATATTTTAATAAAAATATCATTGCTTGATTAAATATCATTGCTTGATTAAATATCATTGCTTGACATTTAATTTTTATGAAAGAACTAATTACTATTTTTGCTCATATTACATGACTTTTATCTGTTTTGCAAATTTCATCTCTTTTTGTTATATGAAGAGGAATAATAATGTTTATAGTAAACGTTATCGTATAATATAAAAATAACAACTTAAAATTATTGTATTAAAAATACGAGAAATGAATACGAATTCTCTACATAAATTTAAAGCAGTACCAAAGAGCCATACAAATGTTCTTCTTGTTAAGCAAGAGAATAGTTTTGTAATATTCTGCAACGAGCAGTCGCGTAACACAAAAGCTTAACACAACGTAAACCATAGCGTACACTTGAAACTTTAACATCCAGAAAACTTTTGACGTACCATCTTGCTGATTAGAGAAGGAAAGAAAATCTAATGCAGCCCGTTACTATCGTCTAACAACCGTGTAAAATATTCATTTAAAACACTCGCAACATTAATCATTTGCGGTACCAAATCATAACGGATGTAAGACTGCATGTTGTTTCTTCCTCTTTCCGAGGAAATCCCGATTTTTACGTCACTATACATAATTTCCTCGAAAACTAGGCACTGTTCGCACTTCACTGGAAGTTTATACACTAATTTTTCTATTTGAACAACGGTCCACGATTTTCATTGACAATATTTGAATTCTTTACAGAGAAATTCGTTTGGAAGAATTTTATTAACCCAATTTTGTATTGAATATTGTCAAAAATTACTCTTATTGTAGAATCAAAGTGAAATTTTTCGGCTTCAAACAAGCTTTTCTCTACGTCTATTGCGGATATATATAGAATTTATTACTATATTTATATTTTAAATGCTCAATTTGCTGCATACGTATTAAATCTATTACTTTTTCGCTATTATTTACAATATTTTTCCCAAAATGTGTCTCTGTGACGCTCAATTTCAAAACATAGATATGTTATTGGATACTAGAATTCGAACGAAAATTATTGTTTGATAAATCGGAGAGATATACTTTTCTTTCTAAAAGTCGATTACTTGAAAAATAATAATCTTTGAATACTTTTTTATAAAACCGTTCTCGTAGACGTGTGTGTGTGTGTGTGTGTGTGAAATCATTTTCGCGAGAGGAAACCAATTTCGAAACGTAATAATGTATTACGCGCGTATTGTAATAAAATAATTAAAAAAAATATGTTAATAATTCATATATTTTATGCTACACTTATACTTTAATGGAAAGGTGCAAATTAGAAGAATTGCATCGTTGTTCAGCTCTTTTCTCACACATAACCGAGAAACAGTCCCACGATATCCCTTCACACAGGATGCGAATATAATAATGGTATTGTTTTTCATGAGTCTAGCCACGGTTGGTAAACCGTTTAAGAACATAGCAGGATTTTTATGCGCATTCTTTAGAATACCAAGAGAGCTTAAAAGGGAAAAATATATGAATCTATAAATATTCAGGATCATTCTATTTCGATAGCTACAACATAACAGTTTCTTATAACGTTCGCTTTTTTTTTTTAAACGATAGTTAAAGCACAGGCACTGTATTGTAAAATTTTTTTAAAGAGGCATTCAGTGTTTTTATCAGTATTGAAAATTCGTAGTTGCTATCTGAGAGAAAATAATTCAAATGACATTTTTATAAACGTCGGTAATTCGTAACGCTGTCATCCGTAATTATATTAATCGATTAAAAAAACTGTGATCGGGATCTATAATCGCGGTCACACAAAATGCCAATGTATGTAGATATAGAGTATAGGTTTATTCGTGTATATCAACGCTCACCGGAAGCGCGGCCTAGCGTAACTCCGGTAGTCTTCCCCGGGAGATACTCGGTAAGAACACTTATATTTCTAACTAAACGTTTACGTTTTATGCTACGAAATAGTATGCCTAAATTTTCTAGGAGACATATTTAGACTAAACACACAGGTGTTTGGGGTTCTACAAAATCTCGAAGTTTACGAAAGAAGGATAAAAGATATTTAAGATACTTTTTAGGGATTGTATTTTACATAACTTATAGTCCCCTGCATACATGGACCAAACAAACTTTTAATGTACATATTAGATTTATTGAAACGTATCCGACATAAAAGTTCGTAATGCAAAATCTTCATTGTTCATATATACTTTACATTCGCAACAGGTTGCGATACATATGAATGAGAAAGAAAAACACATGCATCTTCTCCTAATGTGACATTTTTTAATAAGTCACATTCAAGCTTAGACGCAAATGTGTGGTAAAATTATACAAAGCAAATTATATGTAAAACAGACTTTTACGTTCGAGCTTTTTTCATCAAATACATATTTCTTCTTTGATCTTACGCTCAAACAAAGATAATTTTGCTTGAGCGTAAGATCAAAGAAGAAATATATATTTAATGGAAAAAGTCCCTTTTTAATTCTCGCAACTTTTGAAATACACGAAATCGCGAATATTTCGCGAATGTTTCGCGGTATAAATATTTTACCACTGCAAACCCTTTGGTAAGTCGGAAAACAAGCTTCATTTTCTTGCGACACGGTAAGTGATATATGGTAAAGCATTACAATATAGAGCGCTAGACTAGAAACTGCAGAAGTTATTCCAAGCTGTCAATCGCTGGATACACACGGTGCGACTTTGAAAGTACATTAAACATCGATGGCCATCGCTTGGTTAGACCAGTAACTATTCTAATTAGGAAACTCCGTCTCTTCGATTTTGATAACATTTAAATGAGAAGTTTCCCCTTTAGAAATACCACGATCCTATGGTCAAATTATTTTAAAAAGAACTCTTCTTTTCATTATAGATGAAAGATTCATTCCTTTAATATAAATGTTTCAATATAAAATGTATCTCAAATATACACATATCAATATTAAAAATAAAATTGTGGTTCTCATTTTAAAAAAATTAAATCTCGTACAGTCAAAATTCATTGTGGGAAGTAAACGCAATCAATCTGTCACTGAGATTTCACATAATTTCGTAACGAAAACTGAACAGTTAAAGACTGATGAATGTATAGTCTCTATATACGTGTTTTTTTATTTATTTGACTTTATTTATTACCGAACTTATAGACTACGAATGAACGATCTTTGAAGAGTGCGTTGATTATCTAGATTCATATATTTTTTCACAGTAAAATTTTCACTCGCAACTTAAGTAGTGCACGTTAATGAGTATATGTTATATCGAAAAGAAAGAAAAAAATACCATTCGATGAAATTTCCGGGAAATGAGAGGCAGGTGTTTCTCTACCTGGGAAGTGATCTCAATAATCAAGGGAAAGTATGCGATTTCAGGCGCACTACATATATCTCATATATCTCTTTCGCGTATCTGCCGCGATGTCGTGACACAACATACCTGATAACAGATAAAGTTTCTAGCAAGGTCTTAACGAGATACTGCAGTACAGAAATGGCATTTGTATCAGACACTACGACTCCGCTTTTCGCGGCCATTAATATGGCAGACTTGACGCACTGCGTAACAAATTCTGCAAGGATCTCATATTATCCAAAGATCGTCAGTGAGTTATAATATATAGCATACGTTTCACATACCATCTTATTGTCTTGAAGGCTGTAATAAACACGCGCGCTTAATGGAATCATAATAATGCGCATAATTGCATAAAGGCGTGAACTAAGACGTATGAGTTCGATCTTGCTTCTTATGTTCCAGAATGCGAATCGCAAACGAAGGATCGTGGGAATGAGCAGAATACGCAGGGCAATAAGGACACGGTGCACGACGACAGTCAAAGAAATTTACAAGAAAAATTGGATAAACAACATCGAGCATCTCACCCCGGTATATCTTTTTTTCATTTAAAATTACTTGAGTATTTTTATTGTGATTTAATTTTAGAAATACAATCTTTAACAATTTTAGAATAACAATCTGTTCTGCAGGAAAACATTTATTTATACCTTCGATTGCATCAAGTACCATCTATAGCAAGAAAATGCTACATGCTTTCAATATACTATAATCCTCTTACCCTCTTCACAACTTTCAAGTTGCCTTTTCATATTTTGCTGTAAACTACTTTAACTCATTTACCTATCGATATTCATTTTTCTTTCTCCGTTTGTACTTTCAGATTAGTTGCTTCTCGTTTATAAGTGAATATATCGTATCCATCTTAAGTATTGTATTTTTTAAGCCTCAGTATTTATTAATAATTGCTTTAATCGCCGATTACATTATTTATTCTACAATCTCTTACATCTTTATATATCTATATATGTATATTAATGTATGTATGATCTTCTTTCTATTTATGCAAAGTTTTGTATCTGATCATATTCATTATTATTTTTATTTGTATTAACTATATCAATTCATCATTAATATTTTTATCATTAATAAATTTTATTATTTTTATTTATATTAATTGTATCTAGGATCTTTTTTTACAGTATTTTTCTGTAGCTTTTGTATCCGCATACATACTTCATTATTATTATTATCATTTATTTTATTATCATTTTTAATTTTATTTATTACAATAAAGGATCGAGGCTTGTAAGAGTAGCATCATTGATGCTTCTTCTTTTGAGATGCTGCTCTCTAGTACCTCTGTATGTAACATCGTTTATCTCTTGCGACTTTAATAAAGCTATTGTTATTAGTATATAGTTATTATGATATTGATTTAGTTCATGTAGCGATCTTTTAAAAAATATTATGAGGCATTGTGTAAAGCGGAACGCGAGTATTTCTTTACATAGATAATTCATAACTATGTAACTATGATGACCATTAATTTTGAAAATGACGTAAATGAAGATGCGAAAGGCGATAAGTTCGAGTAAATTAGAGGAGGTGCACGTACCCATCTAACTAACGCTTTCAATGCAGCATGCAATATTCGAGATAAAAATTTTATATGGTGAAATGTTATCTCGCGCTAAACGAAAGCGTTCGAAATTTCATTGCGCGTTCGCAGCGCATTTATTTTTCTCATTTGATTCAAATATACGGTAACTTTGTTCCTAGATCTGCACCATCGTTATCTCGTGGAAACAATAACGATGACGACTGTAACGGAGCGACGCATCGTGCGGGAAATTAGCGAGGAGGAGCGGAAGGATTGCTTCGGGCGATCCGATACGGATAAAGATAAAAGCGTTTGCGATGCCCCAAAGGATAACGGTTTTAATCCGGCGCTTTGTCCCGGGACAGGCGGCTCAATGTCGATCGTTCACGAGAACGCGGCGCAATTCACCACACGGTGTAACGATTCAGACGTCACAGAGGATCGTGAAGGTAATGCAAACGCCAAAAATTCGACGGGCAACGATAAAAGAGTGCCGACGACGGTGGAAGCGGAACGCATCAACGATCAAACGACGTCGGGCGAACAGTCGCGCGAGCAGGACGCGAAAGATCTGTCCCTCGTTTTCAAACTGGGCAACGTGTCCCTCGCTAGTAACAGCTTGAAGCCAAATTCTGCGGTGAGACAACTCTTTCC
>NW_017257203.1:1416772-1417372 GCF_001594055.1 Mycetomoellerius zeteki
CCCCCCCGCCGGTGCCGGCTAACAAAGTGAACTCGTCGACTGGCTCGGAACACTCTCAGGATGAAGCGCAGAAGTTTCTGATTACCGCCGAGAGTCTGCGGCTGTTCGATGCGGTTAAAAAGTCGACGGTCCCTGGTGGCTCCTACGAGTCACCAGAGTGCGAGTCCAGTTCGATCAAGAGATCTATCGAGCGGAACACTCTGCGACGGAGTCTGATCGGCAAGTACAACACGATAACGCGTAAGAAGAATGTGCGGCCAAAAAATCTGTCGCTGGAGGAGCGAATCAGACAGCTCACTTGCGTCGATCAGGACGATGAGAACCTGGACACGACCGACAGTTCTGATAACACAAATTCCGCGAGCGACCCCAAGTACGGTGGAGATCTCTCGATACGAACGTCGCCATTGGGTGAGGAACGGCCTATGTGCGAGTCGCTGCCGGTGAGTGTGGCCTCGACGGAAACCACTGCCATTTTAACGATGGTATCGACGAGATCGAACTCTTTGACGGCGGCGACGGCGGCAACGACGACAACGGCAGCTGCGGCGGCGGCGGCAGCGATGGCGACGACGGCGAGCGCGTCCACGAACATGCATG
>NW_017257203.1:1417392-1418612 GCF_001594055.1 Mycetomoellerius zeteki
CAATCCTCCAAATCAGTCCACCTACAGGAAGATCACGGATCTGTTTGCGCATAAGAAAAATATCCAATCGAATCTACCAGATCTCGGGATAGGCCCGGGTGGAAGAAATCTTCTCGTCAAAGAGTGCCAATCCAAAAATCCGTTGACGAAGATGAACTCGGATGTGCGAAGGCAATTACTAGCGAGTTTGGCACCGTTATCCTGTGTCACAGTCAACAGTTCTGACAACCAGGACGACTATTACCGAAACGACTCCAGGATGTTGGCATCCTCGAACCGCGAATCGATAAGCTACAACTCGGACTCGTCGTACAGTTTAGAAGACATAGAGGCAGCTCTGAATGGCGACGACAGGAAGTATGCCGGTCAACCGGATGTAACAAGATGCACGCCGATAGGCAGTAGACCCGACATCGGCGATAACACCGCTGACGAGTTGCTCGCGTTCGTTGAGCAGGACAAGTCGAGGATGGAACGAATAAAACGCCGCTATAACGAGCCAGAGGATCGTTACACGTTCATTAATGGCTACCATTCCGAGGACAAGGCCGTAAATACATCTGAGAATTATGATGGTAAGGGTATCAAGAATCATGACGGTAAGGACGCGCAGGTGGACAATGAAGAGGAAGAGGAAGACGACGAACTCAACGATTATGGGTTCAATCGACGACCATCGGTGACAGGTATCAAAACACAATACGAGGCTACCAACGAGGCCATCCATCGGGCACGAGCTTGCGCCGGTGCAGCTAACAATGATGCGAGATCTGGCTCGATATGGCCGATGTATTGCGATGTAAACGGCGACAAGATCGATACAAAGTCTCTGTTAACCGCTGACGGAGTGGACGAGGCAATTCCCATACCTACAGACGCGTATGCCACGATGGGGACCTTCGAGCGGGACACAAACACGATCAATCGCATAAACACAATGCAGAAGCAAATCGATGACATATATCAGACTATTGCCGAGAGCACGGCGGTAACAGCGAATATCCAGGGTATTTCCGAGCATACGACTTATCTGGAGAACGCGATACCGCGGCAGTTCGTCAGAACTCCGTCCAGCGACGGCGCCGCGCACCTGTACGCCGAGCACAGAAATGGAACACAAAATCATCACTACTTCCAAGAGCAACAGCAATTGTCGAGCACACGCATGCTGCGTATCGCAGGTGGTGGTGGTGGTGGTGGTGGTGGTGGTGGTGGTGGTG
>NW_017257203.1:1418875-1437844 GCF_001594055.1 Mycetomoellerius zeteki
CATCGCCACCCATCCCGCCCCCGCCTCCGCCACCGCCACCACTCGTATCCGCCTCCAACCCGAATTCCATGCCGTTGCAGAGTGCCCAACAGGCCTTACACCTTCACATACATCCTCATCAAACTGAAGACTTCCGCTCGCCCAACATCGCGTTCTCCCCTGTGCCTCACTCGACGGTACATCCCATGCAATTTCACCATCATCAGCATCAGCATCAACACCAGCATCAACATCAACATCATCACGGCGAAATGGCGTCGTACCGCGTACCCATAGCGACGCAGCAATCACCATCTTCGTACACGGTGATCGCGCCCTCGAGATGTATTCCGGCGAGTAATCAGGACGGCTATCCGTTGTATCCGGCTCACCTGACACGCGGCGCCGCTACCGCTGGTACTACCGCTGGTACTGCCGTCGCCGTCGCCGCAGACGTGCAAACTCAAACAATTTCCATCGCGGCCGCTTCATCGTTTTCGTCATCGTCATCCTCGTCGTCTTCCTCCTCAACGTCCTCGTCATCGTCTTCGGCATCAGCATCCGCCCTGTCGTCTTCGTCCTCGTCCATATCGGCCGCTGCCACCGCTTCCCTAAAATGTACCGGGATCATGACTAATAGCAACAAGAACTGCGAATCGGTTCTGGGAACGTCTTACGGTAGTAGCAATGCACAGCCCGTATCTGGGAACATTACTCCACTCGCGTGCCCGGCGTCATCATCGTCAGCCGCGACTGTGACAGCCGTCGTCGGGTCTTCGGCGACGGTAATGCAATTACCACGCGTCATTAACACGTGTGCAGTAACGGAACGTGGAGTTCCCGAGGGTGCCGCCAGCATGCCCGCCCGAGACTTCCCGCAGTCGGCTCTTGGTCCAGCGACCTCGGCGTCACACGTTCTGCTGATGTCCAACTCTTACATCGATCCTAACACCAGTCTCATGCCCGCTCCAGCCAATACTCCAAACACGGTATACTACGCCATGAATGTCTGAAGAGATCACGAGTAATTTATAATTGCGAAAAATATTCGAAACACGCCTGAAAGATCTTGTCTGGATGTAAAACGTCTTTACGATGTCTTGCGGATGTTTACGTTGTCCGGGAAGTATTAACTCGTTCGCTGCTCTATGACGAGTTATTTTAATGCGATTTGTAAATAACAGGCGTGCAGTAGAGAGATTCACCGTCTTTTCTACCAGTGACTGCACAAACATGACAGAAATTACTCGTTATCTTAAGACAGCAACATTTTTTGAGGAATGGTAACTAAAAACGGATTAAGATGCAGTTCTACCTGAATTCTTTTTCAATTCGACTTTTGCCTTCTTCATTTTCCTATTTTTCTTTTACTTTTTATCCATTTCGATGTTGCAATATCTTTCGATTTTGGCTGATTTTGGCCAAGAAAATCGTATCCAAAGAGTCTGTTTCCTTTGATTGATAGACGTGCGAGAAATGAATTTTTAAAGAGATGCGAAACTGACGAGAAACGTCTCTGTACCGAAATCTTAAAACGTTCTTCAGACACGCGGAAACACACGAATTGCGAACTTTTCACCAATATATATATATATATATATATATCAAGAATAGAGTAAAAACGTATATATGTGTACATGTGCTAGATTTATATTTACATTAAATATTCTCCGACATTATTTTCTTTACTAACGTATACGACTATCCTTCATGTGATAGCCATACGTTTTATCGCGGTATAATAATATTAGTTAGAATTATATCACTTTAGACGCTCGTTATCACAATATTGTAATACTGTACAAACTTTCTATGACACTGTAGATATCATCGCGTAGATCTGTGGTTCTAGATTTGTTCCTATCTACAACTTTGTAGATATCGTGACAAAGATATCGATAGTACTTTGTGTTAGATACTATCATCATATTTATGATCTGGTGAAGTTGTTAATTATTTTCAGTTTTTAGCGACTAGACTTTGTAAATCACGGTTGTTCTAACCCCCTTAACATTAAATTGCATTGTACGGGACGACAAAGTGAGAAAAGATTGTCACGAGGAAATATGTCGTAAATATTCTCTCCCGTAGAGACATGGCTGCCACGTGTATTTATATTTCACGAAATTTTTCCAGAAAGGAGAAACTCCTATTTTACTGTGTATTTTGTAGTAAAATTGCTTCGAATTTTTCTTCTCCATGAACGGAGAGAGTTGTTTGGGAATTTCACTTATACGCTTCATGCCAAATTAAGACGTATCGATGCCTCTAGTCAGTATAAAATTAGTCTACGATAAGAGATAGACGCAAACGCCAAAAATAAAAAAAAGGAAGGCTGCGATCCACCCTTACAATTAGTAGTTAATTTCTTAGCGCGTCGTTTTGATTGACAGGCCACCGCGCCGGGAATCCCCGAATCGTGTAACGGGGAATACCCTGTGGGCCCGTTAGACGCGCGTTAATCGAAACCAAAATTAACGTAGCGTATCTGTTTACCGGTATGTAGAGAAGCGACGATGTTTTTAATAATAACGAAATTTCTTAAGAACAAGTATTATGTACGCACAGGGAGTAAGTACAAAATGCTCTACGATGCTAGAAAGACAAAGGTATTTGTTACGACGCGCTCATCCTTCAGTCACACATTTATACACGCATTTACACACACACACACACACACACACACACACACACACACACACACACACACACACACACACACACACACACACACACACACACACACACACACACACACACACACACACACACACACACACACACACACACACACACACACACACACACACACACACACACACACACATTAATTACGTACCAGTTTTATCGGGAACTCGTTGAAAGTACAACCATCATTTCATGAATATTATCTCATAGTTCGCGTTCATAAATCATCTTATTCTACCGAAGACTTGATTATATGCAGTATGAATAGACAATATAGGGACATACGAATCTACCCCTTTTTTTAGCATAGCAACTTTCGCCGTTGATCGCTTCACTTTGGAAGCCCGTACCCCCAAATACGAGTAGTCCCTTTAAGATGAGATCGAAGAATAATCGCACGGCCTATATAGTTTACTCAGCGGAAAACGAAATAGATACTTATTTATTTTCTTCGTGCCAAATCGTTGCAATGACTCACGGTGTAGCAAGGTACATGTCGCAACTTTTAAGCGATTGAGATACTAAGGGACAGGTTACGAGAAAGATGTTAAACGCGTCTGACAGTCAATTACGGCGAACTTATGATCTTGATAGGAATTAAAAAAGAAACCAAGTGGAACGTTTTTATCACACCGAAAGGATGAGACGGATGCGATTCGATAACAATTTCCATTTAGTAGATGTTAATCGATCGTAACGATGCGACAAGCGTTGGGAGGTGTCACTCTTTGAATTGTTATTCTCGCGCGAGAGTGTTAACACATGTATTGTTCAAATGATAACTCTACATAGTAGGCTACTTATCACGGTGATACGTGAAACATTAAGAACGGCGTATATCGTGAATATAGAAATTATATTATTATTTATAACACAGTTGATATATATTATATATATTGTATATTATATTATTTATATTTATATATGCGTAAAAGATATAACAATTAGGTTCGATTCTGTTATATAGCGTTAACACAACTTAGAGTTCTCGCGTAACGCGGAATTCAATTGGAAAGTGATATGCGAAACTGATTCGCGATTCTGTTGATATAGGGCTTAGCATACATACGAAAAGCTCCCTTTTGTCGATGAATTCTACGCGTTTCACTAAATTCACGGATACAGAAAATAACTCTGACCTTTTCGCGAGAAAAGGTTGAGTAGATATATGAAGTAACTCCGATCTGCATCACACATTGGCGGTATATAAATAAATTATGGTAGGTGTATATATTCTGCGTAAAACAAATGTTGTGTGTCGACAATACAATATAAATCGTTGTATTGGTACGACTTGTTTACTTAATTAACATACTTCATTTTTAGTAATCTTATCGCGACGCGCAAAATGTATGCATCGTGCGATATGGAAATCCGTTCATTTATTGTATATGTCTTAAGTCTACTCTTTATGGGAACTCAATTTGTGACGTATCAATCACAGGGTATACCTGCATAATGTGATTATAATGTGTTTAATATATTTATACCAAAGTTACATTATAACAAAAATTAATTATACCATTGTTGCAATTATTTCGATATTGTTCCATATTCGAAAACGGTTTCGAAACGGTGAAAAAAACTCGTTTGTAAAAATTTTAATTTTATTATTGAATCTTTACTCTTTTAGATTCGTAGAGACATTTAATATTCTTATTATTAGAATGTTAATGCTCCTGATATTTTTATACCACGTGTTATAATACTACTTTTAGAGGGTGGTAATCAATATTATAAGTATAGTTGTGTGGAAAAACGGGTCACGAGTTCTATTCCAAAGGATAATTTTATAAAGAAGTATCCTCTGTGAATAGAGAGGCTCCGCGGTATTACTGTGTTAACTTACTAAAATTATAATATTCTTGTTATGATACTATCACTTTCTATGTCTTTCATATTTTTTATTTTCCACGTTGCTGCTTTCTATCTTGCAACTTTCTTATTGAAGACGATTCATGAAATCTCCATGTAGAATCGATTCTAACTGGTTCGAACGAATCGATTGTTCTTAACACGTGTCTTTTATCTTGATTATTGATTTTACAGTGAAAAAAATTAGGACGAACTTATATAAGTGTACAAGCTAACTGTATATTAGTATTAGTAATAGAGAATTCCCCGGGTTACCTTCTGAGTAATTTTTCGAAGTAGATCTTCGTGCACGAAAGACGCAAAGGATATCTCCCGGGACACACCAAAACTCGTTCACCTTCTACGTCTTGCACATTTAATCTGTCAAATCTTTCGGCTGGAAACACTTCGATCCCTCGGGTAATCGAGAGATACCTCTCGTCAAATTTTACTTCTCGTTAATGATCTTGTAACACCAAAGATTTGCTTTTTACTAATTTCGTTATCAAACGTAGTACATATCTTATCATAAATTTTATTACTTGTTATGTAAGAAATGCGATATTGGCGAAGTTATTCTTGTTTTAATAGATGAAGATAATAATTTGTAAACCTCTTACTTAATGTTAAAGAGTCTCTAAAGAACTTTATTTGTAAAAACAATTTTTATTATTTATATATTCTTTGTTGACCTTTTCATACACACACACACACACACATATATATGTTATATGTAGATGTGTATGTGTATTCTGTGACATTTTATCGAGACATAAGATCTACCATAAATGAACGCCTATATCTGCACATTATAAAACATGATACATTTCATATATGCGGGGTGATTCTCTTGAGACCATCTGTTCTTCATAAAAACAACTTTATCAAGATTCGTTCTGACTATAAACGAATACCGTGGGTAGTTCGCGACATAGGGAGTAACTTAACGTGCGTGTAACATTCAACGAGAGTGCTTAAATGTACAGATTTTCGATTTTGAAAGGTATTTGTAACAACCGCATATATGTATTTCAAGTATTTGCGCGACTCTCGTTCGAAGGCGAATGCAAGCGTACGCAAAACGATGTAATAGCGAATCGAGCAGTATTATATAAGTCGTGTACCATTTAGGCTATTCGGATAATAATTGTTGTACTTCTTATGGAATTAGAGAATTGCACTTTAACGCAGGATATATACTTTGTCCAACTCTCGACGATCTCCGTTCTTTGCATAAAGCGACGCGAAGGAATGCAATGCGAAACTCCGCAATTGTTGAAGTCGTACAGTTACGAGGGAATATAATTTAGGGATCGCATTTCTGCGTCCCCAGTGCGAAAGATGAGATGCATTTACATTTATCCCTTACAGAAATCCAATTTAACACTGAAAATTACATATTTTGAACAATAATATTTTTAATATTCAAAATAAGTAATTAATCATTACTTTCCATTATTAAATTTCTGTAAGGGATGTTTAGAGACGCGAATTATAATCAAGGAGGACACGTGGAATTAATCTAAAGGAAAGATCAGAGAGAATCTTAGATTTTCTTTTTTTTTACATCAAGCGCTAATCGGACCTCTCGGAAGTTTGATCGACTCCGCAAAATAAAAAGCAGAAAAAAATTAATGGAAAATTAATCACGCGCTTTGATGTTGAGATCAAGAAAGTTACAAAAAGTTGAATCGATCGATTTACCTTCCGAGAAGTTCATTTGTAATTGCGAACGCGCGGAAGAACTCGAATCTGTGAAAATCGAGGTGTTTTCCTCACAAAGTATATAATTGAATATTTATTACATTTTTCTTAGCGCACTCATAAGAAATATGCACGTCCACTCATTCATTCACTCATTCACTCTTATATAGCGTACAAGATAGATCTATTAATGTCTTATTACTCGTGATCGATCGATAAAACTCTGTGCGAGATATGCGTATATTTATATTATGACTCCATCTCATGTACTCGTGTAAAAGACCCTGTTGATTATTGTAGTCGTAGTATCGATAATGTTAGCGGCTACTTTGTATCGAGTGCTCTTAACGGTCTAATATCGATGGCACTTAACACGACTCCGATAAGCCCGTCGTATTACGTGTACTTTCGAAAGGAAAGAGTCTAGGAAAGTGCACGTATACGACGCGAAAGAATTCGATGTCTTGCGCGTATTGGAATGCGGAAGATTAAAAAATATCTAATGTAATAAAAGCGACGCGGACCGTTAAGGGTTAGCGTTTTGTATAAGATGAATGTGTGTGAGCCCATTGAATAATCCTCCCCCCCCCCCAAGACGAAATTTTTCATCGTGTCTTTGATTGAAGCGTCGCTTACAAGAAAGCACGTTACATTGGAACACTTTGCGACTCCGCAATACTATATATACAAAAGAAGCAATAGAACAAGTGCCAAAAGTTTCATCTGGAAAGCACAACATCCGGAGCACGCATTGTTAGTTCAAACAGTCCACAAATCACTGTGACATTAAAACGACGTCAAAATTGTTTCAAAATCCAAGGAACATATCAAGTCGATTAGAGAAAGACAAAATGACTTTATTCTTAACGTCATTAAACAGTCCAATTTTGTAACAAAAAATCATCATTTTGACTTTCATGAAATTAAAACGAAGTTTTAATTTTTCGTTAAAAACGAAGTTCATTTTGATTTTTTATTGACTTTTATGTGTTCTTTGAGAATGATTACTAAAAGTCATTTTTCAATCAACCATAATTTATTTTAACGTTATTTTAACGTTATCGTGACTTGTTCTATTTGAGAGCTGTTTGCTGACCATACGTGCATTCCTGTAATTAATTTAAAAGAAGAAAGGAGACGAAAGAAAGGAAAAACGCACGACAGCGAAATGGTATTAGGATTTACGGTTGGCTGGAAAAGCACGTATATAATTGAATTAGAAGTCATGTTGTAAATTACGATATTGCGAATTTTTTCTCGCAAACGATAATTGCGCGCGGGAGAAGCGTGAAGTATTTGAAAGTTGTGGGAATCGGGTTTTCTATTTGTGCTAGAAAATCCTGGGGGACTCGGTAATGCGAAAAGGAAACACAGTTGAGCCATTCGTGAAATTTGTATAAGGCATAGGACGCTCGCTCGAATCATCGTGCTTGTTGAGCACGTTCGTTAACCCTTTAACGCCGGAACTTTTAAATTTTTATAATTTACTTAGAGAAGACTAGAATTTCTTCTTAGTACTTATACTAATATTAAATTAATTATTTATATAAAAAGTTTATACTTCGTTAAGTTACTTATCTTTAAAGAGGACAAATAATGAAAAGTTAAAATTAAAACTGTCTTTAAAATGTTAAAAAACAAGTTCGCGATGTGATCTTATAGACGCTCGTGACGTTAAAGGGTCAGAAACATTTTCTCCTCGTCACTCGATGCATCTTCTTACATCTTTTAACATCTCATCTACCCTATTTAATTTCCGTCTCACATTTGTGCGAGCGGAACGTACTTGGGATTTGACGTAAGACCTCTACATTTAGAGTCTAAATTTTAGACTGATTAGCGACCTGTATAATCGCGGACATTTTAAATGTGTGGGCATATTATTCTGCAATATTACGTAAAAGTGTAACAAGGTAAAAAGCCCGTAAAAGTCAACCGGACAGATATGGCGCATAGGAATTAGATACTTAACTCTAGAAGGACCGGCATGTTTCTGTACCTATATCACAGCAGCCTTTCTAGATAAGGAGCCTTTCTCGCCACGGAGGCGAAGAATCAAGACATCGGAGGCGCAATAGACACGAAGGATAAATATAAAAGTGGGATTATCGATTTGATATTCAAAATTGTGACCGTCAAAGTGATCTTTTTAGCGTTAGAAAATTTTTATCAGAGATTCTTACACGAGAAAAGTTGTAATAACCACGGCGACATATATAAGTTGCATAGATCACATAATACGCATGATTATTATTACGTCGACTGGCCAAATATCTTGATGATACCAAAGAGGATAACAAAGTCACGGAAGTGAATAGAGGCTGAGCACAAACGGGGGGGATTCATTTTCGAAATCCTCAGAATGATTTAGATCGCGTGAACGAATATCCCAAAGTTCAGTCTAATCGCGATAATAAAAAAAAAAGGATATAACGAAGTATGATATCAAAAGCAAAATACGACAAAGTACGATAGATGTTTGTGAGGGGCAAGGCGGAGCAATCACGAGCGAACTCGCGAAGCGATGATTTTGGTAGCAAGCATACTTCCAATGTGTCAAAAGTACTTGATTATTTAATCGTAATAAAAAAAAGTAAAAAGTAACGGAATAGGATGTGGAAAAATAAGCGTCCGATCGTACCATCAAGCTGTTTAGTCTTCTGCGCACCCCATTTGTAATGTACGAAGGTAATCACGTAAACGTGCTAAGCCATGAATATTAAATGGGCGAACATAGAAAATAATATTAGACGGCAGAGTATCTTAGCTGATGTACTGCGTTGAGAATAGAGAAAACGAGAAAAAGAAAAAAAAGAACAGACGTATAAAAGACAGTACAGAGTGATAGATTACGTCGGTGCACGCGAATATAAATGATCTTTCATTTAAATTCAGGACACACCCATGGCAACCAATGAGATACGCAAGGAAAATTTTACATGTGTATATTAACTCTCAGATGATAACATTAATAATAACATACTTATACATAAGAAAATGTATATATATAAATAAAACTGCAGCTCTATATATATATTATATATATATACATACATTGTTATACTATTATATACTAGTTGGTTTTCTTTAAACATCCTTTATTAAAATATCAATCAACTTCTCCTCAATGACACTGAAGTAATTCTACTATATTAAAAAAAGAAAAGGTTTTATTTCTATTATTTATATGTTAATCTGAAACTGGATCTGGATTGGATGAACAAATGCATAATAAACAGCGCCGTTAGTATTATACATTCATGTATGTACTTGCAATTCGTTGAAGAAAGTTCGCGATTGTTTACAGTTCAGATACAGTTTGAGGACTTACAATTCACGAGAAGTTCGCGAGTAAAAGAGAATGTACGACATCTTCAAACACCTTCTGTACGTATATTACATGTATATAGAAGATATTGTTATATTACATATATATAGAAGATATTGTTTTAAAAGTCATATATTTGTCGTATCTGCAGTATTTGATGAGATTTAATATTAAAGATCAATTTTATGAAATTTCTTGTAATTATTAAAATTGAAGTAAATATTATTATTATTATTAGATTTATTTAAATATATTAATTTCTTTTTATTTTTATTTGCTGATCTGATGTCCGTGCTAATAATGATTATAGATACTAACAATTAAGATATAGCTATTAAAAATCGCTCGAAAATAAAGATTGGAGCGTAAATCGAATGTAAGAGAAATAAATGACAGAGTTTCTAGATGGCGATAATTTTAATTATTTTTCCTTCTTTAGATAATCAATAATTTGTGTTAGATAAATCAAAATAGAATTCCATTGAGAGTTCGCGTGACTGTTAAAAATATGATTAGTTGATTACATTTATATTGATTTATATTTATATTTATATTGATTATATTTATATTTATATAATACTAATTCTAATTTATGTTATTATGATGATATTTTATATATATATATATATATATATAAGATTTGAAAATATTTGATTTTTATTAAAAACTGCAATTATATTATTATCCGAGCTTGATTATCTACGTGTGATAAATGAAAAAAAAAATGTTTTTATCGACACCGATAATTATACCGATCGAGTAAAAAGTGTAAAGCCGATATATAATCATCAATCGGTAATATAGCGCTCTTCACGTCTTATAGACTTCATTCGATAAAAATTACAATAATATTTACCAGCGTAATATCCTCACCATAATTGTCCTTCGACAGGTAAATCGTCCAACCTGTCGACCTCGACTGTCAGGTGTCACCACACACGCGGCTCGTGGGACCGGTGCCACCGCCCTTTGTACATGTCGCGCCCTCGGTAGACCGGCCCTACGTTATAGTTGTGCCTTGTGGCGCGATCGCGAATATTGCGAGCAACGAAGACGGAACGGGCTGCGGGACGCGATGTAATAAAACGCAACAGAACAGAACGTACAACGTAATGGTAATACCCGTTCTTGAGCACCACTGCTCGTTTAGTGTGAATTGTGTTTAGGCGGAAACTCGTCGAACCGTCTTGTAAATGAGTGTTGCGTGAGTGTATGCGTACGATATACACATAAATATCTATGTGTACGTATCTATACGTGATGGCTCCGATTCGGAGCTTTCGTACGCGCTCGATGGTCGAGCATCGTCGCGCACATATCGCCGCACCTACGACGTCGGGCGGCGTCGCGACTGCCGCGAGATCGGCGAGCAGCATTGCCACCCGTTATTAACGACGACACGATCGTCGCGTTCCCTTCCGTCGTCATCGTCGTCGTCGTTGTCGCCGCTGTCGCTGCCGCAGCCGCGAGGAGGACACGGTGTAGCGGTCGACGGAAGCGGCCGGCGGACGCAGCGGTGGTGCCTCAGTGATCAATGAACTCTGGTTGACGCGTGTCGAGGCGTGCTGGCAGCGGGGCACACCACCGACGGCCCCGGTAGACGTACGTATAATATCAAAAAAATTACCCAGCCCATTTTTCCTCTTCTTCCTCTCCCCCCCCCTCTCTCTCTCTCTCTCTCTCTTTCTGAATAAATAAGCTTATATCTTTCTTCTTCTTTTTCCGCCTCTCCTTAGATTTACTCCGCGATTTGTTCTCACGATATACAAGAGTTCACTGAGTTCTCTCACGGAAGAACGCGCGAAGGGCGTTCTACAGCCTCCTTCACGACGACAACCTATCGGCTTCCATTTTCGGTACGCCGCGCCGAGGAACTCGCAATTATGACGACCACGCACTTTATACGCGGACGGACGTGCGCGGGCGGCGCGGCGAAGCGAGGTGAAAGCGATATAAACGTTAGCACGCATTAAAACACGCATCCTCCTGCTCCGATCCTCGACCGCGGTCAGTTACGGGATTCGCGAGAGGCGTCTCTCTTTCATGACGACTTGACGTCGTCGTCGTCGCGGTTAATCGCGCCTGGCCCGTTTCTACCAATGCAATTTAATTTTAATCTCGGTTTAACCAATTTGTCATCTTTTTCTAGTTCTAGAAAAAGATGAAGAGCGAGCTGTACCGGGATTAAAGTGAATCTACATTGGTAAAAACGAGCATGGTCGGCTACGATCATAAATTTCACCCGGGTGCACCCAGATATCATTCTTGTTTAACATTCGGAGAACAACAAGGATAAAATGATGTCAGAAAAATACACCGGACTGAACTTTCTGAACGCGGCCCTGAGGACCAATAAATCTAATGCTCGTTTCTACCAATGTAAATTAACTTTAATCTTGGTTCAACTCGCTCTTCAGCTTTTTCTAGCTTTCGGAACTGGGAAAAGATAAAAAGTAAGATTAGAGTTAATCTACGTTCCTTGAAATAGACATAGAGGCCTGTTTTTCTTTCTTCATTTTTTTGTTAACTCGTTAGATTTTTAGCTATAGTTAATCACTAAGACTGCTTTTCTTTTGAGAGACGCAATCGACACAAACGTCGTTCTATTCTTCTTGACATTCAATGAATAACAAAGATAGAATAATATTTGTGTCTCCTACATGAAAAATAGCCTAAACTAATAGTTTTGTAGTGAATAACTTTAAAAGTTTATCAGTTACTTTAAAAGTTACTTTAATGATTAATCATAGCTAGAAAAACACAATTTTTACATTATCGTTGAATTAAGCGAAGTTACGTCCGAGCCATGAGTTAACCAGAAAATGAGAAACTGAGTCTAACAATAAGAAGAGGAAGGTTAATCGTGGCGAAGCTAGCGGTACCGGAACGAGGAAACGACGCGGGGGACTCCGCGTGACTTACAATGATATACCGCAGCGCGTTATGTAAACACCGTCGCTTAGCGTCGTTCTCTGGCGACGATCGGATAGATAACGACGCGGACCCGAGTTACGAGTACGTTCTACGTTCTGTCCTGTCTCGCGTATCCGCGACACCGACTCGCGTGTCCCCGCGTCGCGTCGTGAGAATGAATCGATGCGCTTTTAAAAAGACGCGTGTACGGTGACAGCCGAAAGTGGAGCAGCGCGTCGGGAATAGAGGCGAGACGCTCGTGTCCGCTTCGCTCCGCTTTGCGAGACTCGAGGTAAAATTGGCTCGGATTCTGTTCCTTCTCTTTCAATCTCTCCTGTCCCTTTATCTAGAAATAGTGCGAGTTGCGGGATAAAACAAGTATTGTCTCGACACTGAGAAAGGCCGCGTTCAGCAGAACGTTTATTTTGCAACCGTTGCAAGTTTTCTTCGCTCAGATTAATCTTTTACATCTAAAAGTGTTATCCAATCAGCGACAAGAATACTTCCAACAGTTACAAAATAATTGATTAGAGAAAGGATGTTTTGTTTCTATTTTTGAAATATTCCATTATATTTCTGATTTTCTGACATGTTTGATTCTGTTCTCCAGTTTATTATGATTATTCTATTTCCCGTTTTTTGATAAAATCATTAGATCGCTTAACAAGCTCACGTAAGTTCGCTATTCTTATTATTTCATACGCCAATATTTTTTTTGCAACTAATCATACATCGTAGATTAATTCTGATTTAATTTCTTCCCATGGAATATATTTGAAAACATAATTTCTTATCTTTTCTAATTCTCTCGTTACAGATGATGACATAATACAGACACATTGATTGTCCCTTTTAAGAAAATACGCATTAAACGATTGCTTCGTAAAACAGAATAAATGAATCATGATGAATGATATAGAAAGTTTTGGCATGAAGGGGGCCGGCTCGAAAATGCCTCACAGTCATTCGACGCCAGCTGGTGTAGACGGAGGTAGTAGGACACCTCCTGCAACACCGCGAAAAGCTGGAAAGATGCTGGCAGTTCGTGTACAGATGTTGGATGACTCTATTACAATGTTTCAAGTGCAGGTAAAGAATACTTATATTTCATTCTCAAATAATATTGTCTCGTCTTTCAAATGCTTGCGATAATTACATGTTAAAATACATAATGGAAATTGTACAGTGAAGTTCTCAAATAATTTAACAAAATTTAAAATCTTTTAGCTAATAAAGTTTTAGATCGATAAAGCTTCAAATTCACTTCTTAAAGCAGCTTTTATAGAAGAAAACGCGAGAGTTTTTGTCTAACTGAGGTCACGATAGAACCTCTATAAATAAATATAAGTTAAGGATATTTTACGCTCTTGCTCTCCACGTGGCGCAATATGTTTTTTTGAGACCTTCGTGTGCATTGTTTATACGCAAGCTAAAATACGCAAGCTATATGTGAAAATGTTTGTTGACTACTATTCATAAAGACGCCCTACGGAGACTATCGCAGAAATAAATGTTGTAAAGTGACATTGAGTGATGCTTGAATATCTTATTGTACCTTCATAATTCTACATTATACAGCAATTGAATATGTGCTCCTCTATTATCGCATTTGCGAGCCTAAGCTGTTATATATCTGTCCTATGTGTCTCCACTTATATTTTGTGTGTGTATGTGTGTGCTTGCGTGGATGCGTGCGTGTGTGTGTGTATGTATGTGTTAAAACGCCATTAAATAATTTAATTTGAGAGAGCTTCATATATATCTCTGAGATATAATGTAATCCTCGTAAAGTATATATTATTTATTATGTTTGACATCATTACTTTTATGTAACTTGAACTTGTATCGTTCGTATCTTTTATGTAATCCAAAAGCCTGCATATGCATTAATTCTATCATATTTTGCTTCATAGGCATGTTAAACCATTTACTTCATGTATTCAGGTCAAGAGTCATTGATTACAAAGCCTCTTACAATCTTCTCCCTGAAGTCATTTAATTTAAAATTCCGATATTTAAGATTTGCACTTTTTTGTTATATTATTTTGGAGCACCTTAAAAATTTTCATACTTGTTTTAGTATTATGGGAGGTTTTAATGATGCTGAAGAGAGCATAGATAAACTGCTCTATTAGCTTGTAAGCTTCTAAAAATTTTCAAAAGAATCTTAGAATTAATTTTGTAGATGAAATTTTCGTAAATGAAATATTTCATTATTTAGATTAAAAAATTTTTATTAGCTTATAATATTATATATTTTTATATTGGCAAGATAGTTACCATATATATGCAATATAGTGTGTGCATATACTTCCAGAAGAATGAGCTATTGGAGCATATAATGTATCAAATGGGGGATCTCCTTGAATGTGTGAAATATGTATACTCATTTATTGATTATTTATTTACAATGCTTGTGTGTGTGTGTGTGTGTGTGTGTGTGTGTGTGTGTGTGTGTGTGTGTGTGTGCAACGTGTTGCTTATTTCTTTAGAGATTAATTTTATTCTAGCATCTTGACTTTTTACAGTGAAAGTACAATAAGATCATTCTGTACATTTACACAGCACTCGATTATATAATATTTCTTTTATATATTTCGTATTACAGGTATAATTATTTATGAAAATATAATATAATAACAAAATGTCGATATATTTTATAATTTAACGAAGTTAGTTATATCAAAGTTTAGTTATATCATGCTACATAAATGTAATTATTTGAAAATTTCAGGCCAAAGCACTAGGTAGAGTGTTGTTTGATCAAGTTTGTAAGCAATTGCATCTTTTAGAAGCGGATTACTTTGGTCTTGAATATCAAGAACCAAATTTTACAAAAGTAAGATGTGATTTTTAATGTAAATAACATTTTTCAATGAACATTTAAATTAAAGGTATTAATATTTACAGTATTGGTTGGATTTGGAGAAACCAGTATGCAGACAAGTTGGTTTGTCTCTTATTGATCCGTTATTGAGGTTCTGTGTTAAATTTTATACGCCAGATCCTGCACAGCTCGAGGAGGAATTTACAAGATATTTATTCTGTCTACAAATCAAACGGGATTTAGCTCAAGGTTTACTGCAATGCAATGATAACACAGCAGCATTGATGGCCAGTTATATTGTCCAAGGTAATAATAATTATTGTATATTTCTGTTACTATTAATTTTAAATCTAAGCCTAACAAATTAGATTAACATATTAATTGTTCATAATATATTTTGATTTTATTGCCATTGTTTAATAAAATATGTTGTGGTCTATTTCTTTGATTATTATTTTTTGTTTGCAGCTGAATGTGGGGATTATGTGATAGAAGACTATCCAGATCATACGTATTTATCAACATACAAGTTTGTGCCTCATCAAGATCAAGAATTAGAACGACGTATTATGGAGAATCACAAGAAACATTCGTAAGAAATATATATTAAAATAAGTATAAATATTTATTAAATACATAACTTTATTAATGTTGATCGTACCTAATATTATTTTAATGTTAACAGGGGTCAATCTCCTGCAGAGGCAGATCTCAATCTTTTAGAAACTGCTCGACGTTGTGAATTGTATGGAATGAAAATGCATCCAGCTAAGGTAAGCTATACTCTAAGATATATATACTTTGAAATTACAATTTCTTCTGTACATATATAAAATATCTTTATAACTTTATGTTGTTTTGTGCTAGGATCATGAAAATGTTCCATTAAATCTCGCAGTGGCACATATGGGCATTGTAGTTTTTCAAAATTATACTAAGATAAATACATTTAGTTGGGCCAAAATCAGAAAAATCAGTTTCAAACGAAAACGTTTTTTAATCAAATTACATCCTGAGGGCTATGTAAGTATTTAAATTATTTTTAATATTTATTATTTTTACATTAGATATTAAATTAATAATATATAACTATTTAATATTCACTATTTGTATCGTAATCATGTATTTATGTCACTTTTTATCACTTGTAGGGATATTATAAAGATACAGTCGAATTTTTCTTTGAGGGACGTAATGAATGTAAAAACTTTTGGAAAAAATGTGTAGAAAATCATGGTTTCTTCCGTTGCTCTGTAGTTAAGAGAGTTGTAAGACAGAAAACTAGAGTGCTTAGCCGTGGATCATCATTTAGGTATGCCAAATCAGATCTAAGAATATTGCTATATTTATCGAAGAAAGTTAATGTCCAATTTTTATAGTTTTCTAGAATCTAAATGTATATTAGATATATATCTTTTACATTTAAATATTCCATTTTTAAAATATGATTGTATAGGAACTTGTTAAATAACATATGGTACTTTGAAATTGGATAATTAAAATATCACTACATTGATGCTTTTACATATTACCAGGTATAGCGGCAAAACTCAAAAACAAATTGTTGAATTTGTTCGAGATAATTACGTGAAGAGGCAGACATTTCAAAGGTAAGTTCCTTTAAGAGATCGAAGAGTTGTTGAATAATTAAAAGAGTTCTTGGATACCCATGTAATATGTAGATAGTGCATGCAGACCATTACGTACTGTTTTCCTAATGTTGATTTGTACCATTGAGATTTTTATTAACGAACGCACCAAATTTGTGAGTAAGATAGGAGGTGGCACGGTCTTGCTTTTGCCGGGATATAAGTCAATACTTATACATGTATTATCCAAACGTTTCCAATTTTCATAGTGGAAACGGTTTATCATATCCATTTTTATATTTCCGTTTGTCAGTGTTGCCTGCTCGGACAGGGGTGGCGGGGAGTCAGGCTCACCATCAGGCACGATAAACCCGAATGATGAGTGTACCCTCTCTCAATAGCGTGATCACTAATTATTTATATTGTTGTATCTAATAATACACAGCAAAGTACCACGTTTCACTGCCCTAACAAGTTCTATCCAACAAAATATTTATCCATAGCAGTAGATTGTTCTCTAAAATAGAAGATAGTCTATTATATGATACAATCAGAAGAAAAGAAGTTGTTCTTGTACACCGATAGATTTTCATTTGTTGTGCGATATCGATGCACGGTTGAAGAACGCCTTCATACATTGAAACATCGACTAACAAAAAAAAACTGATATAACGCGCGTGACATTAAATTTGTTTATAAGCAAGTTAAAATTATACATTATTACATATTGATATTAAATTCTACAAAAAAAGAGTCTCTTTACATTAAGGTGATTCTAAGTGTTTATATATTTTGCCTCTTCTAAACTGTTTTTCACCTCGAGAGCAATAAAATATAAATAAAATTATATACGAGATCGTAAAAGTTGAATGCATTAAAGTCTAAATATGATGTGAATAATATATTAGGTATATTTATTTTGAAAGTGCACTTTTCCTTGTATTTTATTTATGCTTTGGAACACGCAAGATATTTCTCTTGTGTTTCATATAATTACTGCACGTATGGCTATTTTCGAACGCGCAAATAAAGTTTTCTATATTAATTAATGTTTTTATAAAGTATATTCTATATGGCATTTTTGCAAAGTAGGACAGCCTTTTTTCACAATTTCGTTTTCATCGAAAATAACGGCTGTCTTCACTATTCCCAAATTTAATGGTAGTAGTTCTCCGTTGCACCCGCGACGTCTTACACGATCCGTGATGATTTACTAATTATATATACATGTATAATTAGTGAATATGTATATACATAGATATCTGCACATTTAAACGTTTTAAAATACATTTTTATATTTTATTATATTGTATAATTAAAAATACAAAATAATTCTACGTCAACAACAATAACTACATTGCAGTAAAAATCACTCAACGGCAGTGTTGACCGTGTATCGTATCAGAAGTAGAATCTATTTTTGTTTATCGCATATTTTAAGATGTGGATTGGTACGAAAATCAATATCATCCGCATAATTCCTTGCATCGTAGCGTCGGTTAGTCGAGAAGCATTCTTTTTTTCCTTTTCTTTTTTCTTATTACAATCGTTGACGATAACAAAAGAGAAAGAAGGGATAAGTTAGTTCCAAACACAGGCTTGGCATTTGACAGCCTAAGTCTGATGCTGAACTTGACTCTCTCTTGCTCGCAGGTCCAATTCGTTCCGGCAGACTAGCGGTGGTAGGGCATTGCAGGGCTCGGAGGGGGGAGGCTATCGTGGGGCCACTCCAAGCAGCTCCCTTATGGGCAGCTCCAGCATCTCTGCCCACCCCCTCCTGCCCCTCGGCGATCCTGGTATGTACCATGACCGACACCAACCTCCACAACAAACGCTTTATTTTTAATTTCTTCGCCCTTTGGCTCTCTATTTCTGTCCACTTGTTTCTAGCCTCATTTCTTTTCACCGTATCATAACTAAAGTATTGTAATAGTAGAGTAGAATAGCGTATCTTAAATAGATTGTTTTTAAACGGATTTTGTGCCTAACTTTTATTATGTTTATAAGAATTTAATATGTATGTGGTGTATGTGCGTGTGCGTGCGTGCGTGCGTGCGTGCGTGCGTGCGTGCGTGCGTGCGTGCGTG
>NW_017257203.1:1438853-1459889 GCF_001594055.1 Mycetomoellerius zeteki
TGCGTGCGTGCGTGCGTGCGTGTGTGTGTGTACGCGCAAAAATTATAATGTAAGAAAATCTAATCTCTTATGTATACGATTATGATCATATCTCGTTGATTATACATTGAAATGTTCCAAAATGTATACATGTACGTTCAGGACTTGAAATTGAAACGCGTTTATTTTTACATAAAAAACTAAATAATCGATCAACTTTAATATCTGGAAAAGTATGAAATCGATATTATCAGTTTTTGAAAAGAAACAAAATATAATATATTTATATTACTTATTTAAAGATGATATATATAATATATATTAATTATTATATACCATATCAGAATGATATATTAATATTATTGATTATTATAACAGAATAATGTAATATTATATATAAAACATTGTATAATAACATTGACTATTTACTAATTTATTACTGATATTGAGTACTAATATTCGTTTATTTTTATTTTTTTCTTTATTTAAAGAGTAAAAAAAAAGTAATGTCATGCGTGTGCGTGCGTTAAATTCATTTTTTCCGCAATAGTCGTTTCACTAATTAAATATTCATTAGAATAATTAACATGGCAGAGGCATAATCACACAAGAATAACAAAAAATTTTATTATGTCATATGTGAACGTAGAAGAAAGGAGATTTATATCGTGCGATTTTTCTAGCTCTGGCAACCCCAGCTCAATCTCTGTCATGCGGTTCGATGACGCTGGATTCTCCGACGACTGTGACGAGTGTCTCGATGGGAGGGACGATTCACCGTCGAGAAGACACAGCTACATCGTTTCGGACGCTCACCTCTATCGACGTCCATTCGCCAGCCACCCCCAGCCAGGTCCCAGCACAGCGGCAGACGCATGCTACCAGCCAGCAACGGATTTCATCAACAGGTCGTATCAGCCCCTCTAACAGCAGTCCTCCCGAATTCCCACTACCACGACCTCTGCCCAGATACCCCTGGCAACGGTCGGCTAGTTGTCGCGAATTGTACGCTTCTAGTTTTGAGGACTCTGGTAAAGCGCGGCCGCGGGACGACAAAGTCCCCGCGGACCTTCCGTTAGATCCATTCCAATTAGCCTCCCAGGGTGAACTAGATAACCCCATAACACGTTACGACGAAAGTAATCGTTCGTATAGCGCCGCTAGTTCGAAATTACCTTCTCTAGATCACGATTCTGTCCCCGAGCGTGTCTACAGCAGTTCCTACCCGGGAACGTCGTCGTTGTCTACCGAATCGGGCCATGAGGAATCGGGTCCCGCTGGAGATCTATCACATGACGATCTCTCACACGATTCTTACGAGCTTTTAGAACGCGAACATGAATTCGAGTATCCGGAATCGTATTCTAGTCCGCACGACGAACCAATATCCGATCAGAGCGACGAAGGAATCGAGCACGAGATGTTCCAAATGGACTCCGAAACCGATTCCTTCGTCAAGCACAGATCGTTAAAGCCTTCAGAGAAACAACAATACAGATCCGCGTTTACTGATCTCAAGAACTCTAAAATCAAGTCCATCGATCGGTACTCAGCTGTATCTAAGGTAGATAACGATTTTGTGATCACCGAATCTAGAATACAACGGACAGGCACTCAAATAGAACGCAAATTTGAAACGAGACACGCCAATTCCGTGGAACAGCCGCCCAAGACAGGTATTCCGCATCAGGACTCCGCTAGAAAAGATCCCGTGGTGATGCAGGTACAGAAGCAAAAAATTTCTGTCTTGAACGAGTTAAAGAACTTAAAGCCCAAGTATAAAATCACACATGTAGATTCAGAAGTCTTGCGAGACGAAGGTATCATGCGTCCGAAATCGCGAATCGATGACGATCTAAGTCCGGTTGACGGAAGTAGAACATTAGATCATAGCGCGAAAGGTAGGACGACTAGGGCGCGTAGTATTGCTAGTCTGGACGATCATCCGCCGCGGTTATATGTCGAGACAGGTAGTCTAGGTCGGGGTCATAAATCTAGAGATAGGAAATCGAAAGATGCTGACGTTAAGGTCGAGAAAGTATTGTCGAAGGAGCGTAGAAGCGTTGAGAGGGAAGAGCGAAAACGGGAATACTCGAGGGAATGCAGACGAATGGATAAGAGTGATTCACGAGAACGTCGTTCAGTAGATCGGCTCGATTCGCGCGAGCGGAGATCAGACAGTCACGGTCGTCGCAGTATAGACCGGGCCGATATGCGCGAGCTACGTAGAAGTATCGAGCGGCTTGATGCGCGCGAGAGGAGTTACGAGCACCTAGACTCAAGGGAAAAGAGTGCCTTTTATAACAGTGATTTCTATGAATCTCGTGGTAAGAGTGTCGATCGTTTAGACTCTCAAGGGCTGCGCAGCAGCATGGAGTATCTAAGGAGTCCTAAAGAAAAGAGCAATCATCGGCATTTAGAGCGTCGGGAGAGAAGTATTGAACGGATCGATTCTCGGGAAACGAGAAAGAGTAGAGCTGCTTCTATCGATTACGATGCAAGGCATACTTTAGAACGCTTTGATTCCGACAATAGAAGCCCATTCGAGCGGTTGACTCCGAAAGAACAACGAAGGATGAGCATAGAGAGACTCGATTCTCAAAAGTTTGACTTCGATCCACGAGCGATCGAACGTTTAAAATCTTTGGAACGTTATGAACAAAGAGAACGAACTTACGAGAGAAAGATCGAATCAAGGAGCGCCGAGCGAAAGAGTTTGGAGAAGCTAGACTCACGTGAGCGCAAATACTTAGGACGCTTAGAGTCACGGGAGGGAAGGAGTCTCGAGTGCCTGGACTTCGACGTGGAACGTAGGAAAAATATCGAGAGAATGGAATATAAGGATCAAAAGAAGACCAGGAGCAAACTCGAGAAAAGCAAACCGGAAGACAAACCGCGGGAGCGTGATGATTGGAGGAGTTTGGAGAAAGCACGGAAAGACGACGAAAGACGAGAGCGCGAGCGACAAACTAAACTATCCATCGAATCCCGTACGGAAACTGTTATTGGCGTGCCGCATGAGATGGAGAATTTGAAGTCAAAAACCGTGTTCGCCGAGTACGAGCCGAAGGTTGTTGGTGGTGTCGTGTTAGGTTTCGAGGAGACTGCGTTGCCCGGACACGTGCCAGTGGAGCGTACGAAGAGCGATCCAAATCCGGCACGGCAAAGATTAGGATCCAGCAACAGCAAGAGGCACATGCTGATGCATCAAAAATCCATAGATTTAACACCGGCCGATTCTGGCGATGAAGAACCGTTTTCAGACAGCGCAGCAATACAGAAAAACAATGTCGATATTCCATATATGTTGCATAAGAGGCATGTTATGAACGGCACCGCATCCGATGAAAAATCCGAGTCAGATAGCAGTAAAACCTCGAGGAATGTCAAGAGTCTCGCCAAGGATTTACCGAAATTACCACTGAAGATGGTAACGGATCTCCCATATTTCGATCTAACTAAGCTTTCTTCGATAGAAAAGGCCAGCAATAAACTATCTCCGGATAAACCGAAAAGCGGCACGGTTACCACCACGAGACCAAAATCAATATTAAGCCCCTCGGATAAGCCGAAGAGTATTCTAAGTCCTACATCGAAACTTTCGCCTACAGATCCAAAGAGCATCATTTGCAGTTTATCGCCCAGCAAGAGAAGCCCTTCGAAAGTGAAGACTCAGTCTCCCGAAAAATTCTCACAAAAGGGCGGCTCGTTAGATAGAAACAAAGCCGAAGTTATCATCGAGGATTACACGTGCAAAAAATCTTCGAGTTTGGACAAAAAGCCTTCGAAATTGTCGCCGGTGGAACCGAATATCACTATTATCTCGGCTATCGAAAAACGTTCGCCCAAAAAGTCGCCGACTGATTCTAACGTAACTATCGTCTCTGTGATACAGAAGAAAAAATCTCTCGACGGAGCGCCCAGAAGTCCCACCAGTATTGCGAAAGCGGTGGATGCTAAACTAAAAGCTGCTCTGAATTTTGCCGATATCGTTAGCATGGAAATGAAGCAAAATTTGGAACGCAAGGCGAAAATTGAGAAAGATAGTCTGAAAGCACCGGATGATAGTTTGGAAAAGCAAGATAGCATTGAAAAGATACCGTTACCCGATATTCCTGACGGACAGGCTGAAGAGAAAACAATAAGTGACCAAATCAGTAATATCGAACAGATGATGGTTAAAGAACGAGATCGTTCCCCGAAACGAGTCGTCGATGAATTATCTGACGATGATCAGAAAAGAGATAACGTACAATCTGTAATAGCTGAAGTTCACATACCAGCTACAATGGAAGTAAAACCGGAGAAACCGCCGATTCCGGAGAAACCCAAAATATTAGAGAAGCCAAGTATTCCCGAAAAAACAAAACGTATTTTGGAGAGAATAGAATCGAAATTTTCGGAAGTTAGTAAAAATTCCGCTACACGAATATCGAGACCAAAGATAATTGATACAGGATTTGACGATTTCGTAGATCCAGTTGCCGATTTGCCTTTGGACGAAGTGCCTGTGAAACCTACTCTAGAGTTGGATAGTCTTAAAGTTCCTGAGTTCGTTCCTTTTATGCTGAGACCGCACGCGGAACCGATAAGATCGAAATCTTTATCGTTGGCAGAAGAGAAGGCGCCGATCGATACCTTGCTCTCACCGGAAGTCGAGAATAAACATTTCGTGCAAGATGTCTCTCCGAAGAGAATAAGGAAGGTGAAGTCCGAACCGAAAAAGGATTTCAAAAAACAATCAAAATCGTTAGAAGGCGACAAACCGCCGCTGAAGAAGAGCGCGTCGAAGGAGTCACGTTCGCCATCGGTGAGTACAAAAATTGACAAATCCAAATTGAAACTCGGTGAAATGCCACAGGAGATCATAATAATAGATTCAACTGATGTAGCGCCAGAGATAAGCATTGTACAAAAAGGCAGATCAAAATCCGTAACTAGATTGCCTGACAAGCCATTTTCAACATCGAAGGAAGAAAAGGAAGAAACAAAGAGTACTCGCGCGAAATCTGCGTCCGTCGACGATGAATTGATTAAGGGTACGATAAAATCTGAGAAATCGAGACCAAAGTCGTTGGGAATATCTAAAAGTTTGGGAAGTACGGAAAAGAAAGATTCAGTAGAGAAAATCTCACCGAAGAGAATCAAAGCTGCTGCCAAGGCAGCTGCCGATAAATCTGCTATGGCAAAAGACGCAGTGCCAAAACAGGATACGAAAATAGCACGTGGAAAAGTGGCTTCGAAAGTGGAAGCGACTAGCGAAGAAACTGCTGTTGAATCAAAACAACTTAAACAAGAGAAGGATTATAAGCCGTCTGTTAAACCTGATGTAGTGATTGATCAGCCAATGGATACTAAACGAGCCGCAGCAACCGAGTCCAAGGAAGTAGTCAAGGAATCAGGCAAAGAGCCGAGCAAGGAACAAACTAGTATAAAGAAAACGACGCTTGTTCAGGATTTAACTCAATCTCCTTTAGTCTTACGTAAACCGGGACAGACACCTATTCTATTTGCTCGCGCACGTCTTGGTCTTTCGGAAGGTAGCGGGATTGGCGCTCTTCAGCGTCAAGGCGCAACGCAATCACCTACTGCTCAGCGGCGCGCGAAATCTTTGGACGCCGCAGTAATCTCCGTGCATAGACTACCGCCGACGAATGCGTTCTCCAGCAAAGATGACACAGTGGACGTGTCGGAGAATCTGGAGGATCAAGAGAACGCTGCCGAAGAGGCTGCTCAAGGCGCGAGTACGGTATCAAAGGTGCTTTCAGTTCAGATGGAAGCCTCGCCGAATCACAAATCCGATAGTACCGATCACACAACCGTGCCAGAGATATATACGGATTCTTTGTCTGTTACCGAGACTTCGACGCAATATCTAGAGTCACCGCTGACAGAATGTAACGAGATTGTTCCTTGCGTTGATTTCTATGAGGGACAAGATGGCCAAATGCCATTTGTGAGTTCCATTAACGGAAACAAAACGCAAACATCGGTCATAGAGAGCGTTAAAATGGTGGAGGAAGCAACAAAATTCATCGATCAGAGTTCCACCGATTCCGGTGTTGAACAGGAAGCTTCTCAAGAGAGTTCCGATGCAAAGGTTGGTATATCAAAAAGTGCTCAGTTGGATCAAGATCAATCGGCAGTCTCTACAGTCTTCGTGAAGAGCGCTAGCACAGAAGTTGTTTGCAAACAAACTGAATCGCCGAGTGAAGTTTCTGATGGAGAGACAAATGCAAAATTTAGCGAAACTGTATCGCCAAAATCTTCTTCACCTCGTCCGTACGACTTTCATGTCAGAGTTGAAGGTTCGAGAAGTCCGTCTGAGAGAGATGATGTGCCTGATGTAACTATAAGCGCGGCTCGAGAGGACATGTTCTTCTTTAATTATGATCAGGATGATCCTCCAGATATGGTCAAGTCGCCAATACAAATATCCATTGAAGAGTGTTCCGATGACGACATGAATCAGGAGGAGGAAGACGAAGAAATAGTAGAAGTACGGGTGGAGGACATCGACGAACGGGAAGAAGAGGAAAACAAACGGTTGGACTCTCTTGATACGAGCGAAGATACGCTCGATGCGCTCGATACGCAAGTGCAGACGCGAGGCGCGGATAGCGAATTAAGTTCACCGGACTACGGTGTTGATAGGATGGATGAGAAGACATTGGTCGAGGTTGAATTGACGCCAGAATACCTGGAGATGAAGAAAGAAGATGAGGAAACGGCGGAAGAATTACCGGAAGATGAACCAACGAAAGAGACTGCGGAGATCGCGGATTCTAATCGTCTCTCCATCGACAGAAAACTCAGACTGAGCACTGAACGTTCGAGAAGCGAAGAGACTAACACTTGGACACCGGATAGAGAAGACCCAGACTCCAGTTCGTGTTCTATTGCTCGACCACTAGGAATCGGTCAGATACAACCCATAATAGATCGTCGGGAGATTGCTATGATCGAAGGCGCCCGAGACAATGGCTCCTTGGATGACGATAGCAACGGCACGCAACCTCCTCCGAAGCAAGAAATGAGCGTCACGTGGAAATCATTCCCGCAGGGAAGCTCCGGTAGTTCCAGTCTAGAGGACGGCTGGGTGCCTCAGGACGAGAGCAACGCACAGCAATCGCAATCTGAAGACAGCAACGGTCAAAACGAGGATAGTTTCCAGGAAGACCTAGCGGATTTTCCTGGCACCTTTATCATTGGTCCCGAAATATTAGCTAATTATGGCGCATTTTCACTTTCACGTACACTGTCGAGAATATCTGAACGATCAACTACGTCGGAGCAAGACAGAAGCGACTTGGAGGACTCCTTTAAGCCCAGCTCGAGGTCGCCGAGTCTCGACGACGAGTCTTTGATGTCAAGCGATCATCAGCCGTCTCTATCATCGGATCCTCCGTCTGGTACGGCGTTACCATCCGTTTCTGATGATCGCAGAACATCTTCCGAACTGCCAGACATTCCCATCGACGTGGTTGGTGCGCACGAGGATGATTCAAAATCGCCACGAACGACCAAGCGATCACGATTACAATTGCAAAGTTCCGAGGACTGGCCATCGCCACCTAGTTCACCTGTTTTTGAAACACCGGTAGTGAGTCACGTGGAGACATTCTATATGGAAATCAAACCGGAGGAAGCCGTCAAGGTGACTGTTACGGACAGTACGGAGACGCCCGTTCATCCGGAACAAGACAGTGATTCCAGCGATGAGAATAGAACGCTGCACGATGATCTGCATTCGACTCTTTTGGAGGACGGGCAAAGTTCGACGTCCGTGACAACAGCCGACGGTACAGTCAAAATCGCGGTAAAACCGAAATCGAATTCATACATAACTGGTTCGTCGCATAGCGAGGACACATCGATGGGCTTGTCTATGTCCGAATGGTCCAGTTCGAACAACACCGTACGTCAGTTTTGCCAGTACTCTGGTACGAAGTCTGACGACAACTCGCTTGCGGAACTTGGCGCCTCGATCTCAGATTGGTCAGGTAGCACAACAGTGATACCACAACAGTACTATGCCACAGTTGCGGACAAGAGTCAGAGTGACACCACGACATCCGAGAGAAGCGCGACCAGCATGAGACCAAACTCGAAATGTCAATCTGCAGATACTTCCTCTCTTCCATCTCCGCCGTCTCCGTCTTCATTACCGCTACCCGTGTCGCCACCACTGCCTTCTCCACCCGAGACAGCTACTTCTTCGTTTCTTCATGGGGATGAAACCACCGGTTCCACGATCGAACAGTACGAAACTTTACAGGCCAAGACAACCGTCGAGAAAGACGGTGATCTACATCAATCTCAAACGCACGATAACGAGTTCGACGAGGCGCGACGATTTATTGAGAGCCAATTCGATGAACACCATCGCCTGCGCCGATACGATGACGAACAGCAAGGCGTTTGTCCCCAGGAATTCGCTGACACTTCGCCACCTCGTATCACTCTTCGAAATGAGTACGACGAGGCCATCGACGATGATTTCCAAATGGTTCCAGATGAGGATACGATCTGCGTTGATGAGACGACGCTGCCAATTCCCGAAGAGGATGAGGATCAATTGTACGATAACGTGCCCGCAATGAAGTATTCTAGTAACGAGAAAATACGGATGGAGGTCGGTCGGGGAGACAGTTCGGAAGATATGCACGAGAAATATGCCGATCTCACCTTACAATCGAGAATACCGGACGATTGGTTATCTGAAGAACGAAGAGATATCCGGGAGCGGGAGAAACCATCGACGAAATCGACAAGCAAATTCGATCGCGGCTTCTCGGAACCAAGTCCGCACGAAGCAGGCAGGTATCAGGGCACGCGATCCACTGAACGGCCTGTGATGGTGCCGATCCGAGCGAAGTCGACCCCATATTACTCTACGACGAGCCTGAGCGGCGAATCGACTACATCTAGTCCGCCTATGCCAATTAAGACGCAGATCAGAACAAAGACGATGCCTTGTTCGTCGAGCCGTAGCCCACAGAGCGAGGGCGACACCTCCTCGAGCATGGATAGTCCGGCGCACACGCCCGATCGGGGTCAACGAGCATTCCGCCGGAAACGACAGCAGAACGCTAAGAGGCGACACCGTGTAGTGGTCGATCTTGAGATCAAAGACGGCCACATAGTATCCAGCACTGATTCCAGTTTCGACGTGGCAACCATACCGCCACCGCTGCTGCCAGAAAGTCAGAGTCTAGAGGTAGACGACGACGAGGACGATGAGATGTCCGAGACGAAGGATGAACATCATCGACAGCAGCAGCGTTGATGCAGCGTCGACGATCGACACTAAACAAAAACGCCCAAGGAAAAAAGAAAATTGAGCACAATCGGTCACGCTCACTCGGAGCTCAAATTAGCAGAATTTATAGGCAAGTTCCCAGTCGTTATGGAATTGAACGCACTTTAGAATTGACAGACTTCGTATGTTGGCACTCTCGACTTATGTCTGTCGCGCGAAAGATCAAATGGGAACAAATCTCAACGACTCGGCCTGATCTTCTGCGATCTTGATTCAACAACGACGATTTGCCCGGCGAAGTTTTGCGCTGAGTGGCAATCGAGAATCGAGAGTTATACGGGTATGAACGACGACATGAGCGGATCAATGACGAGGAAAGCAGGACAGACGTAAGACGAGACGAAGACGACGTTTGTCGTTCCGGGCTGGAAAGCCCAAGGCTGAATGATCAAAAACTGCGCGAGGAAAGTAGCATAATTATATCGTTAGAGATACGGATACGGTTTGTTACGCGTTTTAGAGACCCGATTTACTTTGATATCATCACGATAGAACCCCTTTGGTCCCCACCCCCCAGTAGATATGAGTATACTTTAGCGAGTAATATTCATATACATAATACACGGGAAGTGAAATATCTTAACTATCGTGATCGGCGTGCCCGTGCGCGACTCGTTGGAGAATGATAATCGTTACGTGCGACACGTTATATCCTATTAATAATAATGTTATGAGGCATAGAAATTGAAAGAGCGACGTAGGATTTTTGAAGATAAACTTAAAAAAACTTAAATCGAACCGTGTCATCGCGAATCATTTTTAACCCTTTAATCGGCTTGAACCTTGTTTTTTACACGAGATATTGCTAGGGATAATTGTGCAAATACTTGAACGAATAACGTAAACATTCCTTTCTTTCTCCTAAAAAAAATTAACGAAGCTTTGTTACATATAATTACATTCAGCGCTCCTACGTGATCGTGCAACCGTTATCGCATCACGCTGTAACGACGTTATATAAATCAGCGCTAAATCACTGCGTCGCGAATACACGACGTTTTATTCGGTCGCGCTACCTTGAAATTCATCCAGGACAATCAATCGCGAGCGACGGTCGCTCGAAGTGGAATTCCCTCGAGGGAGAAACGAGGGAAACGAAACGCGGAATTACATAAGGTCGTTCGGGGCGATTGTTTCCAGTTCGAATTGAATTCCGAACAGCAACGACAACGCGATCCTATATGATTACGCCGCGGTTTGTTTCGCGCACGCGAATTAGAAAGGAGAGGAAGAAAAGTTGCTCAACGTAGATACGTAAACGTGATGCACCACGCCTTCTAGCGTTTTTAATAGCGCCGGCAGGTGCATCTCCGGTATATCCTCCGTGTATGGAATTACCCTCGACGAGCGAGAGGAGCACCTGTTACTCGTTAATAGACGTTGGCGATGGACCAACCGAGTGGTAGCCGCTAAGCTCTCTGTTTTAGGTGGGAACTTAAGCCTCGTCTAATCATTAATCCGTGAGACTTATTCGCCTAGCGACAAATATATTCGCAAGATCAGGCCGGGAAATCTATGCTCCATATTAAAATTGTTACTGGGCGATTATTTATCGCCGATATTTGTTTGAGAAGAAGATTGCAGGTAGAAACGCGTCTCGGCTGTTTCCGGAAAATTTTATGACTTTTCTTTTTTTCTTTTCTTTCGCTTATTCAGAAAAATTTCTATTTGCAACTAATACGATCCGTATGTATATTATATTTTTAATTGCTCACAATTATTCTCTTAGATCGGTGATTTTGAGAGAGAAAGAGAGAAAAAGATCGGCTTTACAGTGAATTATGGGAGAAAGGGGATGCTTTCTGATGAAAGAAACGTGCAGTTTGACCAGGAAAAACTTCAAGAAGTCCGACTCGAGCGAAGCAATAGAAAGTCCCATTTGGATTTCTCATTGGCTTGTATTGTGCCTAGTTTTTATACCATATTTGTCATGTGCATAATTTAACTATAGCGAGGCATGAACAATTTCGACGCGAATTGCGACGCGTTTATGCGCGCACGTGCGTGTGCGTGAGTCTCCCTTAACGCGTTTTTAGATAGGTAAAATATATGTAAACGTAGGTACTGATTACGCGAAAAAGAAAATGAGTAATATTTGTAATGTTTATATCAGACTAGAGATTGAGGTTGAGATTGGAATTTACCCATCAAAAGAGCAGTCAAAAGAAAGAAAACCAATATCAAGTTTAGTGAACTTTGCTTCGATTGGTCAAATTCCAATTCAATCTCAATCTCTAGTCTGATACGGGTATTACGAATGTACACGATATGTTTCCGGGATAACGATCACAATTGCAAATTTACGCGACATTGTCAGAAACCCGAAACTGCTTATTTTTCTTGAACGGATATAAGGAATCCTCAAATTGCTGCCGTTTTATAACTTTACTTTCGGACTGTCGCGACACTTGTTATTTAGTATTTTCATACTTTTTATATTTTAATTTGGTTTTAATCGAATATAATTTTTTTTGGTACATTTCATAAATACGTATTTAACAAACGAAAAATCGAGCTACAAACTTTTAAAATGTTAGGTGCGATACCTGTTACATCTCAAAGATGAAAAAAGATAAAAATAGATCTCAAACGGAATAGCAGGGTTGACTTAATTGATACGGAACTTAGTAACTTTAATTACTCCTCCTGTTGTAGAATGCGTTATTTATAAATGGCAACTAAAACATTAATTTTGAAGGCTTGTTAAAGTATGTCCGAAAAAAGTATCTTTGAATAGATTCGTGGTAAATATAATTCATTACAGCAATAATTCGTCAATAATTCGTTCGGGAATTGCAGCATTCCTGATTACGAGGCGAAATCGTTATGTACTCTTAATATATCGGAGATTCTCGCCATATCATCGTTATTATACACGGCTCCATTAAAATCGTTATCTGATGATCGTATATTACGATGAAAGGGATACATAGTGCGAAATATGTGAGACGCACACAGGATCGCTGAGTGCCGATAAACGATGGCATGCTTTATTTGGCGAGCTTTCAATTTTGATATCCGCGCACGTTCCGAGCCATAGGCTTAAATGCGAACGAGATTTACTTCAGGATTACGCCGATACGTGTCAGGGTCATATTGTTGAATTTTCTGACTACACTCTGTACATGTCGTTGTCCAAGCTAGGAATGACAGTTATCCCGGGATTGTCCGAAGCGAGACCATCGGAATGAATGGCTGTTACCGAATCACTTAAATAGGTCGCGGTTTCGGCAATTCCACGATGGTCCTAATTTGGAGCGTGACATAGAAACGATAGATGGCTTATCTGACCACGCACGAGAAAAATAAATCTCCAAGAATCTTCCATAAATGTATCTCTATTTGGAAAAGAGCTTCCCCCGACTTATCTTCGAGTTCGAAGATCGAAGATTTTTCCTTCTTTATATCTGTGCCTATGTGATTTACGATACAATGTCTTTTTTTTTTCGATGTTTTTTGCAGCGATATTTAGATAAATTTAAATAAATTTCATTTAAAAAATTATACGCGTCGGCATATGCACATTAATGAAGTAAAGAGGGCTTTTGATAGGATGCTAATGTTTAAATATAAGTTAAGTTTAAGTAAAAGTCGCATTTTGCGCATCGATAATTTGACGATTATAGTTGTTATATGAATATCCAAGCTAGAATTCTGAATACTTCAATTTGTGAATTATAATTTATTGAAAAGAAGCAGAATTTTTGAGAAATTACGGTGCAAAATCATGAACGACGATTAACATACGATTTATCTCTCCGAATGTAATCGGTGCAGAGGTCATACTGGTCTAGTTACGTTAATGTCTATATAGTGGCACGGCCTGGGCGATTAGTCGAATAAAACCCTTTGATGCGTGATTAGTATCATTATGTCTCCATTTGTGTATGAGTATCTGTGCAGCGGCGAACTCGATCGGAGACGCACGAACGTTACCAAACCGCAGAGACGAAATATGGCGCAAGTTTGCTGTTTCATTACGAAAAGAAAACAACGTAACATCACTTTCATTAGTTCAGTTTACTCGATTAGAAATTTTCTCTCTCTTCCTCTCCCTTTGCCCCCTTCTCCCTTTCTTTTTTCTTTTGTTTTCTCGCTTTTTTTTTCTTTTTCTCTCTTTCGTGATTTTTTCCGTTCACTCGCGTTTACTCCGTCGAATTCGCCGTAACTCACTATATTGGTACGTCCTCCCCGTCTCTTGGCTCCTGCATTTGTGCATCGTCAGATTCGGTCCTGTCATCGTATGATATCGCACGTAGAGCAATATTCATAGTCAGATCTTAAATTTAAGATTGTCTTAATTACGATTTTAAGATATAAAGTCAGTTCCATTGGTTGATGGAATCTTAAGACGATCTAAAATCAGACTTAAGACGATCAAGATTGGATTATGATATTACTCCTAGAAACACTCTAATCAGAATCTTAAGATAGCAACTTTTAATTGTTGTTTTTCCATACTGTTTTCAATTTCTGACATTTTTATTTGTTTTTAAACATAACAAGTTAATTAACACTTTAAAGATTTTATTAACATTTAATTCTCTTAATATTATCGAATGATGTAGTTTCTCTCTTTTTATGATAATTCTCGGTAAAATAAAATTTGTAAAAATAATGTTTTTCGATAAATTCTATATAAATGATATTTCATATAAATTATAATTTTATTATAATAAAACTAATTAATATTTTGGACTAATTTAAATAATTAAATTAAGCAAGCAAGCAACCTGCAGTTGCAATTTGTGAGATATTTTTACGTTTTAAATATATTAATGCATAATTGTACGGTTTCATTCATATTTGATTAATAATTTCCATAGAGTTAAATTAAATATATTTCTCTTTCTATATTTTTATTGTGATATATAATTTTTAATAACTTTGTTTTCATTAGATTTTACAAAAAGAGAATATTTAAATGACATTCAGAAAACCTAGAAAATGCTCTTTCGATTTTCTTTTCACTACTTTTAATTATTCGTCAAAATTGAATATCTATGAAACTTGACAAATATTGATGTACATTATATGCGTCACAAAGATCTCACATATCTTTCCGTTTCTTATGAAATTTTGAAGAAAAATTGGACCCTCGTCATCAAAATTCTGATTAGAAGAAGGTTTCCAATCGCACCTACACATTCGCACTCGTCTTTATCTCGCACTTGTCTCCCCCGGCCCTTCACTTGTGTTTGCGCACAAGTTGCCGACTCGCTTCACAGTCTTGTTTCCTGTAAAACATAACGCCTGTTCCCCGTTCATGCAGATCATGGCAACCGATCATATGCTTTACGCGATCATTGACGTGTCCGAAAGTTTTCGCGCCGTTCGAGTTTGGAACAGAGGACCCCAAACCGTCTGTCATCACGTTTCTCACCCAATCTCGTAGTTCGTAACACGTTATATCGCATTCGGAACCAACGCGTAATACACAGAGGAATCGAAGAAACCGAATATCGACACGGATATTTCCGTCCTCGTGCGATGCGTCGACTCGAGAACTCGTGGAGAACGCCTTTTGAACAGACGTCAGACTCGAACAAGAGATAACTCACTGGGTCTGGGACACCTTGTGTACACCAATTGAACATATAAAACCATATAAAAGGTTAAACGGAGATACATCGAGGATACACATTTCATCTATTATAAAAGTTCGAAGTTCACTCTTCGAGATACAATTATCAAGCGTGTCGTTTCGTTCGACACGCGAAATTGAATTATCTGATTTAGAAATAGTGCCCAAGTGCCTCGAGCAGCTGCACTTGTCGATCAGCTTAAGAAAAGGAATGACATACTTACGACGATATCACTTTTAGACAGGGCGTCCTAGACCTAACACAAAATTCTTTAAATATTTACTGATTTTTTCATCAATTTTGAATTGATTTTTTTTTCTCAGAAAAGAATCATTGATATATTCTCGCTAAAAAAACGATCGAGTCATCTTCGAATACCTTTGATCTTTTTATTCTTTTTGCTCTCATTTGTATACTTTTATCGAATTTAATATTTTTTTTTACGTTTCAATTTTCATTGCCCAAAGAAAAATAACATTGGCAATATCGGCGAAACCACATCACGAAACCACATCGTTTAAATCATCCCTGAACTAGACAGCCTTCCTTGCCTTGCCTCTTTCCCATCTTTTTGTGGCAAAATACGTGAAAGTATCTTTAAAAGAACGACAGATCTTTCACATCGAAGAAGGAAGCGCCGTATTGGCAGCTCTTTTCAATGTTGGGAGAGTGTACGGGTCCCCTAAATCATACATCACGAACAGAGTGACAAGGCCTTCGCACGACAGACTACCGTATATACTTGTATACATATAGATATGTACCCGGTGTACTTTACATATGCTTTTCGACAGGTGGTGATTACAATCGCTGGACCTACACGAACGGATACGTGAACTCGCCGGCCTGGCACATGCATTACCGCGTGAACCAGGTGCGTAACGTAATGGTTCACGCAACACCACGCACCCTGACTAATCGATTTTTACCGCTGTACCCACGTTGAACGGGAAGCCATACACCGCACACTGTTGAGGCTAAGAAAGTACCACGCTACACGACAGTGAGGCTCGCGCGAGTAGACCGCGCGGCCGCACACACCAGAGGATCGCGAAACGAGATTATTGAGAAAAAAGAAAACGCAAAAGAAAAGAGCGCAAAAAACCAAGATCCCAAGCGTACCAATTTCTACTCTACATCCTTTTGCAATTCCCTTGAATATTATGCTTTGCGATCGTTTGATTTTCACGCAGCACTATCACGGGATTGTGATTCTTGCGGGGGGAGGTAGGAAGCCACGAATATTGTGCTCTCTCGTTATTGCAGCGTAAGATTTGTAAAAATTCTCTACTGTCGAAAGCAAAATCTTTAGCGTCTAGCGACACCACGGAGTGTGCGATGTTTTATATATATTATTAATACCATCAATGTATATATATTTGGACGATATATATTATATGTCCAAATCGCTCCGCGTGTGTATAAAAGCGCCACAAAATCCCTTTTTTTATTTCCTGTCAGAATTCTCAGAGGACAGAGGATTGAAGACTTCGCCTTTGCGAATAAAACATGCTGTCCCCTCTCGCGATTCGCTTGGACCAATTTTGTTATCCAGCTTCTCTCTTTATTAGCATGTTTCTCCGCTTCGTTAATTCCATTCCGTAGCGAGATTTCTTGTCCTTTAGATCTTAGACGCACTTAACTCTCCTCAGCCACACCATATTTATTCTAAAGTATTTATTCTGAAGATCGTCACGTTGCTCATGATCTAAAAAAGAAAAGAAAAGAAAGTGTCAAAGACAACTGTATAAAATCTGATGACTTTCGTGTGTGCACAAAATATCCACAAGATATTCACAGTCTCGATACACTGGCACTGCACTGTTAGATTGTTGCAAATAGATCTTCTAAAAACGCGTCAACGCGATGTTTTAACATGTTGTTAAACTAATACTGTAATTTTCGATATCTCACGAACTAAAATACGCTGTATACGTTGTGCGATGTATATTCTCGATTGTATATATACGCGATGTCGCACTGTTATAGCTGAATTCGAAGAGTTTCCATCATTATTTGACTCTTTGTAGTTTCAAGCAATTTATCCTCGAAAACGTCACCCCCTCATATTTTTGCATTATATTAGTCTGTGCTATACATACATTTATATATAATAGTCAACTGTTCCTGCCTTCCCCCTGCCTAGAACGTGAGTAGAGATGTGAATTTCACTCATACGAACATACGAAGTTACATTAATCGAACGATCGCGATATGGCACATTGATGGTACGCTACTATATTTACGAAGGGCGGCTTCCCGAAGATCGGAAGGGGCACGAGATATCTTCCGAAGTAGCATGTCGACGAGTCTCGAGAAAAAACGAGAGAGAACACGATCTCGTCGAGACGCCCAAACGTTGATAATTTAAGCGGTGAAATATTCGCAGTTCAGCTGCGACGTCTCTCCGCAAAATCGAACAGTCTCGACCAGTTTTCGCACTGCCTTACGTTAAGCTGTGATAGCGAGATAAAAAAAAATTGTGAATTTCTTTATTGCCATGATATTGTTGAAACGAGTGGAGAAAATAGCAAAACGCGATCGTCAAACTCACATCTCTAGTTGCAGCGTGGTACTGAACGTTCCCGCATCTTATTCATCATTATTACACAAAGTACAAATACACATACACACACATATGTACACGCACAAACATACATACGTACATATGTACACACACGCACACATGCTATACATATACTTCTACGTCAATTATTAACTATTTAGGAACCTTTGGAACCATTACGTAGCGCCCCTGTCACGAATCACGAACGTATTTTGCCACCTGTCACAATGTCTCGTCACGTCAACCCCTAATTAATTGTATAAAATCTCCGTTCTCGGTCACGTCACCATGCTCATTTAACTGTAATTCTTGTCACAGTATCTTTGCAGTATATGTGTATGGACAAACACCGTAAGAGTTCATCCTCGGCTCTCCGTCCCATTTCTCCTCAATTTATTCGAAGCTTGTACAATTTTCCTTCCAATAAAAGAAAATACACCTGAGATAGATATAAACAATTCAGACATTTTAAATATTATGTCACTGTAACGGAAAGTTTCTCAGCGCTCTTCCCTGTTTTCAAAATCTCCTGAAGGATCGTTCATGATAATGACAAGAGGCGCTGAGAACGTTTCTTGTGGTGTTCGACAAATAAAATTGTTTAAATCTCTCTCAATGTTCGAACGTGGGCTTTTCTCTCCTATAAATCTCCCAACAAATCGAGTTACTATAGTTAACATTTACTATACGAATGTTCACGAATTTAGCAATAATGCCTGACGCCTGGGGCTAGAAGTTCGTAATTGATGGGTATTATCCGGTGTCCCCTTTGTTTTTACTATGAATTCTAAAGAATCATCCTCCGTGCTTCTCAATATCGTATCTCGATAGTGGTTCAGGGGATCAATATATAAATATAACCCGAGCGTGACAGCCGAACGACTGTTATGTATCGAGTAGTCAATCGCAGAGACACTCGCAATGGATATATGTTATAAATAGTTGACCCTCTATTGCATTACGTTTGTTATACATAAAAATCCGTATAAATATAACTGAGCATATTCGATTTTATCATATTGATTTTATTTTGAAATATTGTTTTAATAACATTATAAATAAGTTAATCTTATATACAGAAAACACGTGTCTTCTTACAAGATTTAAATATTTATACAAATTTATTTTAAAGTCTTTTATTTTTAAAGTTGATTAGCATCGAGAGAAGTCATGCAATACAGGGTTAATAATAGTAATAATATTAATTTGTGTTTGGCCAGATTTCGTTCTGAGATTGAAAAATTTAATGTAACTGCGATTTAATCCACTTTTTTAAACACTAAAGAATTAATCTTAACAACGGGAAAGTTAAATATGTGGCATTTAACTTTTTGCGTGCAAAAGAAGAAAATATAAATTGAATTGAAGCTTGAAATTTTAATACTCTTATAATTTCGAAACTCGTATTGGGTCGGCAAAATATGAACACTGGAGAAATAAATTTCTGGTGAAAAGTTCAAGCACTAATTTCCATAATAATCGGGTATTATTCAAATTGTACGTTTAAGTTTGTAAGAGAGTCGAAAACAAAGATAAATTTTGCCTAATAACTTTTGGCCATTTATAAAGTAGATGAAGATGAATCGAACAACTTCGTTCTTGACACTGTTTCTTGGCACTGTTCATTCACAAACGTGTTAATTGTTAAGAAGGCACTTTGTATTAACCATATGTAGAATGATACACGGAAAAAACAGTATGGTTGGTCTACACAAAAATTTAGTAATGCGAACTAGATTAAATAGTAAAATATGGAGTAACTATTTATGTGGTTGTTTGAACCATAGTACAATGGTTAGATTAAGTTATGTTGCAGCAATGACGACATTTCACATATTTTTAATTGTTAGCGTGATGAGTCGCTTTTGCTTTTTGAAATTGTAACTTAATTTATAGCATGATGTAACAAGAAATTAATTCTTATTAATAATTTAATTCTTATTACATCATGCTTTATAATGTCACGATTAACACAACTATACGGATATATAACTTATCCATAGTAAATGATCCCCCAACCAAGTTTTGGTTATCACAATCAGATCGCGCCTAATTACGTTGATATAGTCACATCAAAATAAATAAATCGTATCAACTATACACATTCCTATCACACAAAGACAACTAGGATGATGTTTCTATATTGTTCACAACTAAATATTTTTAGTTATGTGAACTATATCTTTTTTTCCGTGTAATAATTATGACAACCACGGTGGAAAATTTTTTTAGATAAATAGTGCCAAATATTTTGTGAATGAATTCGTCATAAAGAGAGTGTGATTGAAATAACTTTAAGTTTTTCTCTTTTCGCAAATTCTACTGCATGCAAATATAAATGCACCTAATTTTTCTAGTCATGGATATTATTAATGTGTCTGATTTCCACATATTTCGGGGCAAATTTGGCCAGTCGTAGATTTATAATGACGTTTAAGAATAAGCTGTTTAGTAGCTGTTCTTACGAAACTCTTTCTACTCTGATTCGAATATTTGTTGAGGATATTTGTCGCGTATCCAAACGTTATTCGGCTTTAAACTTTATCAACGATAAAGCTCGATATTTGTATTTTAAGCCGACAATTTTTTCTATACCGTCGCAAATTATAACATAAGCATTATGTTTTTACACCTCGATCTCTCAGTGTCAAACGTTTTTATAAGACTGTCGATTTTAATAACGATATGAAATTCTAATAGGGTCGCGAAGTTATAATTTCACGCAATATTCTCGTTGGAACTATTATTTGTCTTCCAGTTCGTATTACATTAATTTTGACGTCTTTTTTACTATTAAATACGCTTCGTCTCTTCTAATGGCTTACGAGACTAGCAATAAAGGAGTCCTTGAGAGAATCATCGACCGGACGGTAATCACACATTGTTGTCATCCCAACGTAACTTCGAGCTCGCTCATCTTCCGTTTCCGGTCTGCAAAGACGACGTTACTCGCGTGTCAACTGACTTTTACTTCGATTTGTGAGCGTTTGAAATATACGACGTTCGTATACGGAATGCCCTACCGGATGTCTTAGCCATAGATGTCTTTTTATTTTTGCTTGTTTAACAGCTCGGTTATGAAAGTCTATCTTTTCATTAAACTCAAATTCAAATCTTTTCATTGAGATAAAAAGCGCTGAGAGAGAAGATTCCACTAATTTTCATCGCTTTCTCTCTCTCTATCTCAGTGCATTCTTTTCTCTTTTGAAAATTAAAAAAATGACTTTAAAATTTATCGAAATAACTCCATAACTTTTGCTATTCTTCTTGATTAGTCCTGAGGCGTCAATTGGTAACGGTAGGACATCTTGTATACGCGCACACGCACACCCGCGTATGCATGCGTAGGTAGATATAATTGCGTACAATTAGGACCCGATTTAACGGTCGGAACGAAATGCGATGGACAAGATAATTAGAGCAGGATACACGTCGAGGTGTCTGTCGTGTCGGCGTAACGCTCCCCCCATCCCTTATTCCCCCCGTTTGTAATTTGTGTAACACTTTTTGATCGTTTATCGATATACCGTACTTGTTAACGCTATATATATATAAAAATAAATATATAAATATATATATATATA
>NW_017257203.1:1459921-1468098 GCF_001594055.1 Mycetomoellerius zeteki
GTATTCCAAGCGTAGGGAATCTATTGTACATTGATTATTGATACATTAATTATGATAACAATAAATTATATACAAAGTCACATGTCGGATCTGCATTAGTAATTTCACTTTGATTGCTGGACGAATATCTTCGTTTTCTCTCCTTTTTTTTCGTTAAAAAGTATTCGTTTCCTCCTCCCGCCTACGTTTTTCGTTATCCACGTGCGATCAGATTGACATTTTAATTTCGGGTCCGACAGAGATTCACAGCATTGCTGTTCTTCCTCGTTTTATCTATTGTTTTTTTACCGAATTGAATATTGAATTTCTTCGTTTTCTTCTCCTTCCCCGTATGCGATGTCCTCTTATTTTTTTTTTTTCGTTCTTCTCTTTCGTATCTCTTTATCGCAATGCCGGATTCGTCGTTCGACACGGATAACACTACGTGTGAGTAATCCCCTTTACAATGCTTAATTGTCTTAATTGTGGATATTACAGTTTCTTTCTCTTCGTCATTATTTCACGATCCACTGAAATAGCACGAATTCCTGTTTAGTCTCGGCTTTTTGTCACATTTGCATAATCCATAAACGGATCTATATGTCTATACTCTTCATTTGAACTCTGCAGTTTTGAAAGTTATTTAGAAAAAAATAATTCAGTAAGTGTACGTTCTTAACAATAAAAAACGATTTTTCAAGACGAATGCATGATAAAGAATAAGTCACGTGTTTCAGGATCAAGGCTGAAAGTATCAAAATATCCTTGAAGTCACACAATGTCATACACGTTGTATAAGCCTAGAAGTAATACGGCTATTAATTATCGCGTTCTAAGGCCAGAGAAATATATTTTCAAGGCTTCAGAGATTCATGCAAATGCGTTACAAGTCCGCACTCGTATTTGAATGATCATTACGTCATTACAACCGAAGCAAAGTATAGGCGGAGTAGCTTATTCCTAGTTGTATCGCATATTACGTATCTTTTTCTGTTGTTTTCACTACATTTTATCTTCCTCTCAGAGGAAGTCGAGTTCGATCGGAGATTTTCTTGCTGTTGAGCAATTTCCGTTCGCCCATTGTGAATATCGTGCGATCTCGACATGCTTATTTCCGCATGCGTTTTGCATCAGTGGAATGATGTAGAATATTGTTATATTATGAATTCTTAGTATTAACTTCAGCCGGCTTCTAATCGTTTTATTAGCTTGCTTGTGATTTGAAGCACGATACTTTATAGACGTGCTTGGGCATGAATTTTCATAGGAATGAAACCGCATATACGCTGGCTTTGATGTCTCATTTGTTTACTAAAATAACTTACTCGACATTATCTGCACTCTTCACTCGCATCATTACCTTTGTACCATGATTTGCGCAAAGAGGATCGATCTTTTTTTTTATTCTCGAATTAGAAATACTGCACGCATCTCACTGAGATTTTCGAAGTTATTCGCAGAACATTATTTGTCTTTATTTAAATACATTTTAATATTTATAACTCATCCGCCTTATAATACCGCTAAATAGTTATTGATAATAAGATAAGAAAGAAAGCCTCTTAGAACTGAGGCTACGATAGAGATGTTGAAAATTTACTCTTTCGCTGGATTAAAAGTAGAGATTAATTCTTACTTATAAAATTCTTGATGTCTATTAATACATCGAGAGTAACTGTTCGTACACATAAATTAGTATAAATGTTATATACACTTGTTATAGATACGCCACCGATTCATCGATTAATTTTCCCAAACTTTATGTTGCATTTGAATCAGCCATCAATATTTATTTACAATTCTGCAAAAATCACAATAAAAAAAAGAACAGATATAGATAGTGCACTGTAGCATGCGTGCCTATACATATATACCATATATATATGTTCTTCTGTAACGGTGTTTATTATAATGATCGCACCATTTTTTTGAGATATTTGCGACAGTTAAAAAGAAAAGGTTGCAATGAACACCTTATACATATACAGTTCCAGAACTGACCGATAGTACAGCCGTGAAGGGAATAATTGCACATAAAAAATAAATAAAAAAATAAATAGTAAAACTTTTATACGAGGCTTTGTTTGCAGAAAAATAGCTTCGTATAAAAAAAAGTTTATTCTACATTTTCAATTTATTTTTTCATGTAGAATCACTCCCTTCCCACTTACCATCAGTTTTGGGATCCCTTGTGTATTAAATCTTTATTACTTATTCCCTCAGATGTTTCATCGACACTTATTTTATCTCTTTTTTTTAATTCCCGTGTTATTTAATTTTTGTTTCTTTCGGTTTCTTTTTGTATCTAATTGATATTTATTTACAGATGTTCAAGCTGAAAAACAGGAGATATCTAATCAACGGGAGAACAATAATTCTGTATACGCCACTGAGAAATCGCCGGATAAACGAACAACGAATGGCGGAGTCGAGATGAACAATGCGAGCGTCGTAAATTCACCGGATCTCAGCCCGATAAAAAATATACGAAACGGGGAAGCAGAAGAGGCAGAAGTTAGAAAAACCAAGGTAGATCTATTGAGAATCGGTTATTGCTATATTGTTTCAACGATAACTCTTTGGGGAACAGTAACCAAGACTTATTATTTTCCTATCCGCAGAGATGGCCAACCGATAAAGCTTATTACATAGCTAAGGAGCTCCTCATGACAGAACGAACTTACAAGAAAGATCTGGATGTTGTTAATGTGGTAAGTGAAATTGCACTCTGTTTCAGAGAAACACATCAGTTGAAATAAATTCAGTTTAGAAGAGTCTGTCCTATATCCAGAGAAACAGAAAGAAGACTCACAAATTTTAAGTTGTGATTTATATTTATGTGCAGTGGTTCCGCGAGGAAGTTTCTAGAGAAGCAGCATTAGAAGGGGAGACGATAGTGTCTCTAATCGAGCTACTCGCCGACGTACATGGACCCTGTCTTCAAGAAATGGAAGCACGGCTGGCACGCTGGGAGAGCAACGCTCGTCACAATATCGGTGACTTTTTGTACAATACGCTTCTAAATATTCTGCCTCTCTACGATCAATATCTGGAAAATCTCATCCCGGTATTGGAGAAAATGGAATACTCCATGCGAACGTCGCGACGTTTCGACCAACTCTGTCGTGATTTCGAATCGCAGAAGCATTGCTATCTGCCATTAACTTCATTCCTTTTGAAACCTCTACAACGATTATTGCATTATAACAGTATTATTGACAGTGAGTAATCCGAAATCAGAATATAGATTTGCACACGTACACTGATAATTCTTAATTTCTCAAAGTGATGTTTTTTTAGGATTATTAGATCATTATCCAAAAGATCACACCGATTTCGAGGATTGTTTAGCAGCGAGAGATAGACTTGGCGAAACATTGCTCGAGGGACTCACGATTATAAATCAAGCGGTGAGAAAATTAGGGCAATTAGAATTGATTGATACTTAATAAATAGAAGAATTTAATAAATAAAATGAACGAAACGGATCTGAATTATGAGAGTACTAATTATTTTTCCACTAATTCACAGTAAAATCAGTTATGTTATATCAATTTGTTTAATCGATTATAATTTTATTATTTTTAATTTTTATTTTTATTGTATACCGTTGTAGGAAAATCTGGTGCAGTTGTGTGAAATGCAAAGAGACATTACTGGTTTTGATAATCTAGTACAAGAAGGACGAAGGTTTATCAGGCAAGGATGCCTACAGAAGTACAGCCGTAAAGGTTTTCAACAACGTATGTTCTTCTTGGTAAGTATCCTACGTATTTCTTATTGAGTGTGAATCTGATAAATCCAATAACAGATTAATATCGTGTATTTTTAGTTCTCAGACGTATTACTGTATACATTCCGTACCCAACAACCAACGCAATGTTTCCGTGTACATGGCCAACTACCATTGAAAGGAATGAAGATTCAAGATGCAGATAACAAGACTGGAACGGATTTTGCTTTTATTATCGATGGACAAGGAAATCAGTAAATATCAAACACTTCGAATTACATTGTACAATTGAAGAGATAGTAATAAAGTATAAAAATATACTACAAGATACTAGTCATTGAAAGGCCGTATCGTTATTGAGAAGTCAACTAGCTAAACTGATTTTATTGAAGCACGCGTGCTATTAATGATCATCAATATGATTGTGACTTCAACTCGAAAGAATATGAACTAGTCGTGTTAAAGATATTTTAAGAGACAGAAATTAAATTGAAATAAAATATTTTCAATATTATACTATTAAAATTAAAAACAAAAGTAAAAGAATTAATAACAAAAGTAAAAGAAGATATAAAATTTAAATAATTTTATTTTTGCAGATCATTAACAGTTGCAGCAAGCAACGAAGAAGAAAAAGAGAGATGGATAGAAGATTTAAACATGGCTATAGTACAGATCGATGCATCGGATGCGAAAATGCCGTATTTAAGTTTAAAATCTTGTAGTAAGTAAAACTGTGTTAAATTAAACAATATAAACTTAAAATGTCTGTATTGAGTGAAAGAATATTTCATCGTAGCTTTCTTTTTTAATGAAAGAAGATCTTCTAAGATTTTTTTTAATGCAAAAGTTCTAGGTTCAGCCGATGAAGTGGGAGATGGTGTAGGATTAGAAGTAGATCGAACTAGTTGCGGAGGTGCGAAGGCCTCACAACGTAGCAATACTACAGTTCACGTTTGTTGGCATCGTAATACAAGTATTAGTTACAGTGATCAACTACGAGCGTTTCAAGTATGTTAAAGTTTCGAGTAATATTTGTTTCTCACTGATACCTTATCAATCATTATACGACTTACTTGGATATTTTACATAAAAACTGACATATTCATTACATGCATTGTTTCAGAACCAGCTTAGTGGATTTCTTCTACGGAAATTCAAGAATAGCAATGGTTGGCAAAAGCTTTGGGTTGTATTTACTAACTTCTGTTTATTCTTCTACAAATCTCATCAAGACGACTTCCCATTAGCTTGTTTGCCATTATTAGGATATGCTGTTTCTACACCATCAGAAAAAGATGGGATCAACAAGGACTTTGTATTTAAGTTACAATTCAAAAACCATGTATATTTCTTTCGAGCGGAAAGCGATTATACTTTTGGGAGGTGAATATACAGGATATTTTTATAATATTATAAAAAGCTAATATAATTGTAAAAAGCTAAAATTTAAAAGAAAAATACAATAATAACTTTATGTTTTCAGATGGATTGAAGTCATTCGAAGTGCAACTCAACAAAGTCATATGCCCACTAGTATGAATGGAAAAGAAGAGTATTAGAACTAAATCTACATGGATATATAATTACCGAAATAATTATTAAGATTAGAAAAGATTATAGATTATAGATTAGTTAAGATTATAGAATCCTGTTATAGAAGTATAGTTTCAAAATGATATACAACAAAAAAGTCTAAATTTTTGGCCTTATATACAAAATCAAAAGAGAGTCATAATTGGTGATATTTTAGATATTACATATAATATAAATTTTGATTGAGTATACAGTTTTCTGGAAGAACAACTTATCTTTAATTACATATTTTTTATTCTTAAGCTATTATTCTATTATTTTGCTAATAATATATTGCAAGCATTTACTTAAAACTAAAATATTTAATCATAATTTTGAAGTACTGTATTTTTTGACTTAAGTCATTCTTCCAAAGAACTCCACAATTTTGAAGACAATTAAAAATTGTTATGCCAATATATAAAAATATAATGACAATGATAGTATAGAAAATTATTTAGATTTTAAAAAATATAGAAAGATTTTTTGTATAAGTCACAAGACTTTTTGATACGTGATTTATACTTTTAATATAAAACTTTAAAATGGCATTTTATATATATATAATGCATATATACATAAGTAATAAGAATCTCAATATTATGTCACAAATTTATAAAGAATGTTATTCATAGAAAGAGAAAGAGATAGAATTATATATATATATAAATATGTAAATATAAAATTTGCACATATATCAAATGTATATTCGCGTTTATAGGAGTTTTTTAATAAAGCTTTTTTTATTTGTTCTTTATTGAGCAATAGTCGCGCGAACAAGTTACAATTAAATAGCACAGTAATATAATATTAAGTAATATATTTTTGAACATTTTCTCTTAAAGACAAAAGTTTTTGTCATATTAATTTACTCATTATATATAATTGATTGCTACTGCGCGATTATTATCCAATAAAAAACGGGTATAACGTTAAATCTAAGATATATTTACATTAATAGTGCGTTTTGAAAACGCATTCTGTTGTAATATGAGCGAAACTTAATGACAGTTACAAGAAATTATACATATTAGTATTAATATCGGACCAATTTTATAATCAAATCTATTTATAATGATTATCATTTTCAAATAAGACAATAATTTTGTTAACGTTTTTCTCTCTTATACTATCTAATTCATATTAACAAAATGAGTAGAATGGATAAATGTTTATGTTATGAATTGTAGCTCTAAGGAAATGCTTATGATTTTATAAGTTTTAGTAAATGGTGCCATTGCGCTTTTTAGAATCAATCTATGATATAGCTTTTGCACAAAGAGACTGCAAGAAATTTTTTTATAAGATGGCAATATATGTGCTATATAATTTATTTTTACTATCTCTTTGTGTTGCGCAGCTATTTAATTGACAAAATAATCCTTAAGATAATCTATCTAAATAATGAATCAAAGAGAGATGAATAATCATTAAGTTAATCGTTAAGCTTGCTTGATGTATTTAGACTATACAGAAATCTTTAAAAAATATGAGAATGTATTGATTTATTGAATTACGCTTTATTAGTCAGAAAACTTTTAATTTTGACATTTAAAAATATATCTTTCGGATTTGTTTGAGAAGGTTGTTTGTTGTATGATTTAAATTATAGTTTAATATATAACGGCAAAACAAAACAAAAAAAGAGAAAAAGAAAGAGAAAACGGGAAAGAATATACTACCCGGTTGAAAATCTGTGAGTGAAAGTTTAACCAACGCTTTATGAAGACATATCTATGTAGAAATTTACTTAAAATAAATTACCAATAGGTCCCTAGTACCTTTGTCTCGTTAAACATTAATGTACAATGCTTTCTGAGTGTTCAACAATCTAACAGATACGGTACATATTCGTAAATAAAATAAAAACAAACTCAAATATTAGTATATTAAAGCGTAGATATTTGCCTCATTTTAATCGCAAAGGATGCAATTCCAGAAGGACAGTTTTATATCTACAATGATGAGAAATTATGATAGTATAACATTTAAGTACAACAATGAGGTCGAAAATAGGAAAGACTAGAATACATTCTAATCAAATTAAAGTGCATTAGACAATTTACATAAATACGTAAGTTATAGTATACTAGTGTTTACCAAAACAAATGTATCCTTTATGTAGCAGGTATCCTCAAAGTAACTTTCCAATCTTGATAAATTACTTTTTGGCTAAAACTGTTGATCTCGATATCGAAATAACTTATAACTCTATTTCAGCTATTCACCCGCATCGTATATATTTCGAATACACATCTTTAAATTATTTCTTGCAACTAAGATAAACAAGCGAATATAACAAGTGAATGTCATAATTATGTACTATAATTATCATGTATTGCTGCAATAAACATATATCAATGCGATTACTCTCACATTTTTTTCTAGTTGATAATGATTGTTATTTTCTAGGAGATATTCGAAAGAGATAGAGGTTACGAAACAAATTGGCAAGTGTTTTATTATATGATTCTTATGGTTCTCATGGAATATACATGTACAATAAAGATGAAAGATGTGTCTGAAAAGTTCTCAGAAAAAAAATTCTAAAAAATCAATGAATGTAAATATCAACTTTTATTCATATAATGTCATTCTATTATAGTATTAAATAATATGTTTCATATATAATATATGTATATTTAAGTCATATATAATATATCATATATAATATAATTATACATATATAATGTTTTACATATGTATAATTAATTATAGAGGAATTAAAGTCACCGATACTGACATAGGTCTCCTAACATCCCCTTATTTCTTAAAAACTAACCTTTGTCATTTTAAATATTTATAGTTTCGTAAATTAGTTTTCTTTACAGAATAGGATATATCTTTATTTATAGAATAGGAATGTTGGCATTATTGCCTACTATGTCAG
>NW_017257203.1:1468221-1481254 GCF_001594055.1 Mycetomoellerius zeteki
TGATTAATCAAGTAATCGGAATAAAAATTTTTTAATTACATGATTAATCAGATAATTAAAAAATTTTTATTCCGATTACTTGATTAATCAGATAATTAAAAAATTTTTATTCCGATTGATTAATCAAATAATAAAAATTTTTTACTCCGATTACTTGATTAATCAGGTAATTAAAAATTTTTTACTCCGATTACTTGATTAATCAGGTAATTAAAAAATTTTTATTCCGATTACTTGATTAATCATGTAATAAAAAATTTTTATTCCGATTATATTTGATTAATCAAATAATAAAAATTTTTTATTCCGATTGCTTGATTAATCAGGTAATTAAAAAGTTTTTATTCCGATTACTTGATTAATCAGGTAATTAAAAAATTTTTATTCCGATTACTTGATTAATCATGTAATTAAAAAATTTTTATTCCGATTACTTGATTAATTATGTAATCAGTAATTAAAGTAAAAAATATTACTGAAAAAATCATTAATGCCGATCCCTGTTTTATATACACTTATTTATAATTATATATAAAAATATCCGTATATATAACATTTTTTTCCGAGAATAAACAACATACATATCGATCCCAATGATTTCAATTTTTATTTACAATTCCAGCTATTTCGATAAAAACTTACAAATTAAACAAAATTCGATACTATAAAAAAAAATTCAGAATATATAAAATTCAATAATAAGCTATACATAAATTAGCTTCAATAAATGATGTTCTACCATCATTAAAAAAAATATATACATTCTGTATTTAAATACTGATAAAAAAATTAAGATCATTTTTCTCATTCTAATTTATATCTACGTACGCTATATGAGTCAGCAAAATTAAGTGATAGTTTAATTTTGCTTAAAATGTCAATCTTTATAATGTTAATAAGTGAAAAATTTTATAGAAACTACAGATTATTTGGCAAATAAGCTTTTAAAATACATTCAATATTCTCACCACATATACATTTTGTGCAATTTGTCGCACACTCTACACATGTAAAAAAATGACGGCATGGCATAAATACGATTTGTCGTTCTTTAAATAAACAAATTTTGCATAATATTTTTGAATTGCTAATACATGTTAGGGCAGATTGTTCCTTGCTGCTGGCGTCATCCGATACACCACTTGCTTCTGTATTAGGTTCTTTTTTTATGTTTTTTACATTAGTTGAATTAGGAGAGCTTCCACTAGCAATATTTTCACTATCAGCTTTCTCAAATTTCTCTCCCACTGTATCAACAACAGATGGAAGGTTTTTCTAAAAAATAAAATCATTTGGGACTGATCATTGCACATTCAGCACAATTTCATAATTAAAATTATTTTATAACTTTATGAGTATTAGATTAAAATATTAATTGCATACAAAACATACAAATTGCATAATTCCAATAACAGTACATATATTTTATAAAATTTGCTTATTACTTTGATATACATTGTCCCAGTAACGTTGTTTATAAATTCCGTCCCTTTAGTTAAAACTAGATAAAGACAATAGTGGAACCATTTGGCATGCTCTACCCAGGGATCATTGTTCGGCTCCCAATTCTTTAATCCTCCACCGCAATAATAGCACAATGTTTCATCATTATTTCCCGAATAATAGAATCCAGCAGTTGCTAGTTTTTCAGCTTGTGACCTTGCTTTAGGCCATTTGTCATACGATGCTAGTCTAGCATTATAACTAGAATATTCGTTATGCTTCGATCCTGAGGCTGGTTGATATAGAAGCAGTTTTAGCCAATAATTTACTCTTTCTTCTGTCTCTTCATGGACTGCACGATACATCGGATTGTAAAATCCACATACGTCTTCTCCTCGAGGCTTAGGTGCCGGAATTGTGCTAGGATCCGTACCGATCGGTACATTTCCGCATGGAATATTATTAACAAAATCGCACATTCTAGAGATCCGTTGATGCTTGACCATCGGATTGTCTTCTGGTTTCCACTGAAGTAATGTAATCTCACACGTGAAACATTTTACTTGGTCCTTTATGCCCGTATAATAAAATCCAGCCGCCGCGAATTTTTCTGGCTTCATCCATAAATGCGGCCAGCCTTGGAAGCTGTCCAAACGGATAGACTCAAATCGATAATCATTAATGGTAGTCATCTTTATAGTATTAGATATACGTAAAAATCAAATACTTTAGCTGTAAAGAAAAAATATATCATTAAATTCATAATTTAATCATATTAAATATAATTTATTATGTTGATATTTTCTCTCTCTCTCTCTCTCTCTCTCTCTCTCTCTCTCTCTCTCTCTCTCTCTTTCACTTCCATCTTTTTGTAAAAGAAATGTATGTGTAGAAGAAAATGTTATGTCCATATACACGTAGTCTGTCATAACGGCAATATGTTTAACGTATTAAAATTGATCTTTCCCACAAAAAAACAATTTCACATCAATTATGAATTTGATTTGATTAAGGGGGACAACGCACCGAGAAATTTCGAAATTTATTAATTTTCGTGTTTTTGCTTTTCTTCAAGCTTAACCTCTTAAGAATGTCTGGTGAAAGCCGCATGCAAAAATTCGAAAAAATAACGGAGTTATGGCCGATTTAGTTAAGGCGTTCGGAATACGCCGTGCAGCTGTCTAGTCAGCGCCGAGTGGCCGGACGAAATTCAGGTAGAAATACGTCGGGTCCCTATTGTAACACCAACAAACAAGAAACACCGACAAGAAAACTTGGAAAAGTTAAACATCACTGATAACCCCCAGGACCTATACTATGGACCTGGCATGGATGATTCTATGTAAGTTGAAGAATTTTGCGATTTATTCATTGCTCAACTTTCAAACGCGGTTTTCTCGAAATCATGTTTTTGAAGTCGGTACGCAAGATATCTCGAAAACTAATGAACCGATTGCAATTATCTTTTTTTGTGCTTATTCTATACATAATTACCTAGTCTTTGTCATAGGGGTTTTTTTTTTAGTGGCTTAGTTTTTTTTTAATCGGCGAAATAAGGTCGTATTTTTCTCTAAAAATCGCTATGTAAATTCAAATGTCCGCCATTTTGTCAAAAATCGATATTTTCAAAATCGCCCATGACAAAGACTAGATTATACTATCCAGTTTAATAATCTTTTTGGTTTTTTTGATTTTGATGATTACAGATGAAGCAGGAGTGCGTACCGCGGAGGGCCTTTTATTTGCGGTGCTTTACGGATCACAGGATTACTCGGCGAATATTGTATATTTTTCAATAAAAAAAAATTGACATATTCTTAAAAATGTGTATTATCATTTATAAAAAGAATCGGTTTGATTACTGCTATAGGTTTCCTTTCAAAAAATCCAGAAAAATGGTTTTTTTTCGCGCTTCTCGGTGCGTTGTCTCCCTTAACTATCAGTAATATATGTCTGTATAATGTTTAATTAATATTATTATTGAATGTTTTCAAGATATTTTTTGAAGATGCATGAGCATCGCAAACTCGGTAACTATGATGAGCGACGAAGAGGACTTTGAAGGAAAAAGCTTAAAATCAGGGACCCGGACCGCGAACTGAAATCGGAACCGTTTCGAAACCCTTTTTTTTAATGAACCGAAATCGAAACCGTACCTAAATTTTGTAAAGTTTATAATACCGAAACTGCATAACTGAACTGGTAAAATTTTACGGTTTTTTCGATTCTTAATTTTTTATCTTTATCCTTGTTCTTAATCTTTAGTCCTTTGTCGAAATCACCAATGTTCAATTCAGTATACCACTGTCGCCAATTCTCTTAACAACCGGAATGCAAATACTTCTAACACCTCACACCCAGTGAGAAATGATAGTGGAATCGACGTCGATTTGATGATTTCAACGTCGAATCGACATTGATTTGATGTCGATTCCATTATCATTTCTCACTGGACATGATATAAGAAATTTAGCGGGATCGCGCGAGACATATTTAATGTAAACTTTTTTTAAGATACTAGCATTTTTTTACTTAGATCTTCCTTAGAACTAACATGTTGCAAGAATTTATTCTAAGTCATGAAATTCAAGAATACATATGTAGACTTTATGCATAAATAAGTGAGATCTATCTATAAAAATAAAACAAATAATAAGAAAGGAGCAAGAGAAATGTGCTTAAAATAATGTTTACGTAATTTTTGTTCAGAGTTACGTGATCAGTTGACGCCTCTCTTCAATTAGGTTCTCTAGATTGAACGAGTGAACACGCTGTCTCTTTCTCTCTTTCTCCTCCCCCTCCCTCTCTTCTTAATAGAATAAATTTACAAAATAAAATGAGTAAGTAGAACCGAAAAAAATCGTTAAAAACCGTAATTTTTACGGTTTCGATTTTCTTTACTGGTAAAAAATAACCGAAACTGAAACCGGAATATTTATTTGATATTTTATTAAACCGAAATCGGAACCGAACCGAAAAAACCTTTCGGTCCGGGTCCTTGCTTAAAATCCTCTCTCTTTTTTCTACACTATGTTTAATGCATAATCACATTTATACTATGACTTATATATAAGAAAAACGTAACACTATTTACACACGAATTGGAATTGCAACAAATAAATTATTTACCTCGGTGTATAAGCACGATTGTCAGCTAATTGAGATGGCGATCTGTTTAATTGTGACAGGCTGCGAACAAAAGATCTCAAGTACGGATGCGCGTTTTCTTTTATAGGAATTAATGTTTCTAGATTTTTTCGCGTCTCGATCTTTTGTCGGTTGAAATGTCAAATCATAGTTGTTATGATGACAATGTTTTTTCATTAGTCTTTTTCTTAGAATCATAACAGTTGATCCTCTCTTCTGTTTTGTAAATTTAAATATACGTATTTCGATTATTTCTGTCGATATGTAAACTTCCATTTAATTTTTATTTAATTTAAGTCCGTCTATTAATTGATTAACACAATAATTTACTTATTCTGACACTGTCTGCATTCATGGACTACCACTCTTTCTGAATTCTTCCATTTCGAGCGATATTTTACGATAATTTTTATTTGAAATTAAGGATCTTTTGCATTTTTAACTTTCTAGCAAGAATAAAGATCTTTTTAAAGAAGTGTATGTGATTGTAAGTTGTTTGCCCACTGAGAATTTTTTTGTTAGAACCGAAATGTTTGGGCTTTTAATTATGTAAATTGTAATTGATTCGTTCAATATAAAACAAATTTTTGTGCACTGACAGCGTGCTTGGCTCTCATTGCCCTTTATAGATATTCATTTGAAATTTTAATTCGTTGTGTCATCGGAGACTTCCTCAATTTTGTATATTTAAATTGTTTATTTTATTAAAAATTTTATAAGGATAGAAAAAATGCCGAAATAATTATTGGAAAGTATGGAGAGACGATTCTGATTCTCGATTTTGTAAAGAAAAAAACGATATGATCGCGACTACAAAAGAATATCCGATTATGTCGGAACACTCTATGTATTAAAATTAATGTTTAATCTCTCGGGAAATAACGTCTTTCGACGTAGATTCGTGAGAGACGGTCTTTCCGAACGGACGATACCCGTAACAAGGTAAGGCAAATAAAAAATCGTAATGATCTCGCTGATGTAGCCGCGTGTATTTATCTTTACGAGTATATACCATAAGCTTCACGATCGAAAATACGCGATGGCGTCGCATCACTCGTAAATAGCATGTATGTGTCAAACGTGAGAAAAAAGCTGCTCATAATGTATATGTTAAAACGTTTCTGGTCCGCTCTACCGGTAATGAACTTAATGAGTTTTGGCATCGTAAATGCGTTTTTTTTTTTCATGATTATGATCTTACAGCAAATATGATGGATCGAAAGGATTTAACAAGCCGTTCACGTGTGCTGATGAATAATCATTGTAATCTAACGCGAGATGGAAGCTAAAATACGTAATAAAATCTCGAAATGAAGGTCGTTTATTGTTTCATTCAGGAGTCAATGCAAATGTCTTTATTGATGCAATCAATCTTTTAAAAAATTAGGTAATGATATATTTTTTTCTTTTATTTTCGCAAGTTCTCTACTATTATTAATGTAAGTTACTACTCTCTCTTTTACTACTACCGATGCATATTTTTATAACTTTTATGATTGTAACCCTGGTGGAAAAATGTTGCTGAAATTATTCCACGTTTTGGAACACTTTTCAACAAAATTTCGGCATTTCAAAAAAATTTCACTTTAATTTCAGTGATTTTTAGCTGAAAAATTCATTTTCGACAAAATTTCAAAAAAATTTCAGCAAAATTTTCAAACAAATTTCAGCAAGAATTTCAGAGAAATTTCGATTGGATTTCAGTGATTTTTCAGTATGTTAACTGAAAAATTCTTTTTCAGTGAAGTTTCAGCAAATTTTCAGCAATTTCGTTGAAATGTTCCAAAACGTAGAATAATTTCAGCGAAACTTTTTCACCAGGGAATAGAATTGTTCTCAAAATAATTTAATTTTTGACGGAAAAACACGTTTCATGATTATATAGAGATGAAGTTAGAGATTTCTAATTAATAAAAAGAAAAAACTTTTAATATTTGTAAAAGTAGAAAATATATATTCTTGGGGATGTATGGATAAGATCAGTTCCATCAATGTAAGATTAACTTGTAAGATTAATCTCGATTTAACTTACTGAAAAAGATAAACTATAAGTTAAGAGTGAAATTGAATCAAGATTAAAGTTAACTTACTCTTCACCTTGTTCTTAGAACGGAAAAAGATGAAGAGTTAGTTGAACTGAGATTAAAATCTACGTATATAAAAACTATGTTGGTACTGCTGATAGAAACAGATATATATTAATCAGATAAAAAAACCTACTTGTACCAAGTGATGTAATTAAACAAACGCTAATTGTTATCTAATTCTATGCAAAAGTGTATTTCATTTGCGCAATGTTTTAGCTACAATTAAAAAAGGGAATATAAATTACTTGCTTAATTTTTTTTCACATTTTTGATGTTCCAATTATACAGTGTTAGATTAGTATGAAGTAGAGGTATATAATATTATCCGCGATAATGCAAGAAAATACCGCGAGTTAAATGTAGTTGTGGTCACAATCCGTAATTATCATTCGTAATATTTATTCTTTTTTTACTCGTTTTTCTTGCATGTACAAATACATTCTAATTGATTTTCTTGCCGGATTCAAGAGCTGGTTGATAGGTATCTATTTCAGCTCTTAAGAAAAAGATGTGTGGAAATTCTGTGGCTACATGTTCTCCGGGACTTCGAAGATGATAAATGATATCCGATAGTTGCTGCATCGATACCAGCGAAGGCAATCGTTGGAGAAATCCAATATCATCTATTACCTTGTCGACGTATATGGCAACATACTTCGAAAAGAAGCTTTTTATTAGCATTAAATTTAACATTATTTATAATATCTTAATATTTGATACTTTGTATTGTTTTAATGTTTTACGTAATTGTTTTATAATTTCTTTTTATATTTGTATACTTTAAATGTAGAAGGATTCTTACAAGTCAGTATGTGAGAATATATTTTAAGAACTTCATTTACGTTTAGTATCAATATTAACAAAAATGAATTCGGTAAATTCGAAAAGATAAGTATAATTACTTTATACTTATTTCAATATCTCTTTATAAATATTATCTATATCGAAAAAAGTTTTAATATTATTTTATTAATGTCTGTAGACATTTTTTAATTATCTAAATTTTATTTGTTGTATTTTATTTATATACATTTGTCAAGATGTAAAACAAAAAAACACAATATAATGGGCATACAAACGAATGCGTATTAGAAAAGATGTTATAATCACATCCTTGATAAAAACTCTCAGATTATCGGTAAATCCACGATAATGAAATCCATCATTTGCTAATCATATTGTATTTTATACGCAGCATAAAGTTTCTTAAACATTTATTAGATACATCTAACGATACGAAAATAAAAAGAATAAGTTAAAAATATTACTTATCTCTATTTAATTTGACCTTTTTCAATCTGAGAAAAACAATATAGTGGCCTATAAATTTTCATACTTTTTTTATTTTAAAAATGAAATTCTCATTGACTATGTGTACTTTTGCACAAAAAAGCGGCTGTATAGATAAAGGCTTTTATTTTCCATTCAGACAGCAAAATAAAAGATTTATGATTATATACACTTTAAGAATAGTTTTAAACAAAATGATTTATTTATCTCCATATTACGATTTATTATTTGCATTTTATGGAAATTTAAACTGCGTCAAATATATACATAGCTATATATAATTGGGTCAATATTTAAACATTAAATGGAAGTTATCATATATTCTTTTAATTTACCGGCGCATGGCATCTTTTACAAACAGACTTTTACAACAGAGTGTTTACAAGTTTAGTCTATTAAACAAATATCTTCTTGTATGTTGTTCACTTTGTGCTAAGTATGCAAATCGTAAATCATTGCATCGAGAAAATATCAAAAAATCATCTCGATGACGGCAGCCATGAACTATCTCGCTATTTTGATTATATGTCAGTTTAATCTTTTAAACCGATTAGAGAGAATTTGTTGTATTTCCCCGTTTTATTTAATTATGATAATGTGAAAATGTAGAAACATATAACGCGCGCAATATTTTCAGATTATATGATAATCTGAAAAGGCTTTTCTGGAAAAAATATATTTTTTAAATTTGAGGTTCATTAATGGTTATACTCAGGGTTGGGTAAGTTAACTTTTTTTTTTAACTAAGTTAATTAAAGTTAATAGCCTTAAAAATTTAACTTAATTAAAAAATAATTTTTCGTATTTTTCCTTTCTCATGTCATATTTATTAAAGAATCTGATTTTTGTTCACAAGTAACGATTATACAATATAAAATTACTAAATTATAAACTCATTATCCTCTCGCATTGTTTGAGGATTGATTTAAAAAAAAATCAAATTAAAAGTTAATAGTTATTGATAAAATGTAACTAAATTAAATTAAAAAGTTAAAAGTTTAAAATGTAACTAAGTTAAGTTAAAATTAATTAACTTTTTAACTTTTATCTTTTTAACTTCGCACTACCCAACCCTGGTTATACTGCATGCTGTGCCATTAAACGGTTATACAATGTTCCATAAAAGTACAGACAAATCGATCCCGAGAAATTTGCGGTTCTAATAGAACGCAATATCATAATTTTTAGCATAAATAACCAAAGTGTTTTAACTATCGTAGATGTAGCAAGGGAATATATACATTTTTATTTAATATTTTTCCTATAATTTAATTTACGTATCGTATTTAAATTGATACGCTGTTCACAGAATATACATTTCGTAGAATCATATACTATATACATATCACGCGTGGTCAAGTGAAATCTAAACGAACAAAACTCAACGTGATTATCATTTATAACACACACGACGATTAAGTAAAAACATATTAAAAATGCAAATTAATAATTTTTATGAAATTACGTTTCGTTCTTACAGAACTTGCAACTTATGAAAAAATAGGAATTATATAATTTTTATGACACTGTCTTATGGGTATTTTATGCTAGAAATAGCATCGACTGTTTTGCATTCATTCGACATTCTATATTTACTCTATTCTAAAATATAATTAATTACTCTATTCTAAACTATACTTAACATGTAATAAATGTCATAAGTATGTGCAATATATTGTTTCCTCTACCGCTCATGTAATTTCAAATCCTTTTACGATGATCTATAAAATTAGCTATTTCTTTATGTTTTAATATGAACGTTTTATCATACATATGATTTTAACTTACTGCTAATTATAATTATTTATTCAACATTAGAAAACATTAAAATTTTAAAAATAATACTAAATTCTGTGTTAACATTTTTAACTTTTATTTCGAGACATTACACATTTATTCCTTACACAGTAATTTGTGATAATAGGAAAATCACATTATTATTGATAAATATTATTACGTATTAACGATTGGCATAGGTAATAAATCTGTAAAATGACATTGAGATTCATCAAGATAGATCCGCTGGAGGCTACAAATGACCTTCGTATAAATATCTTATATTATCGGCTTAAATGTGTCATCCCGTGGTTGTTTGAATCATTAAAAATTGATAGTGTCAACGACCAAATATATTTACATTATTAATGGATATTTAGCACATATTCCCAGCATAGTAAACAAATGATAAGTTGCTCGCAAATTAGTAAATTATATTAGACAAGAGAAAGTGTCTTTCGTACGACTCCACCTTTATTTCTCTTTGTTACTAACATTGTGATTAAATTTCTTGTTCTGCATATTGTTTAACCTTCTAGAGGCTTCTTTTCTTGAATCGTCTAATAAATACATTTTTGCTATAAATAACCAAATAAAAAATTACTTTATTTTCCATACTTCTTTGAAAAGATAGACGTAATCTGTACAAATTATTATTTTAGCATAAATTATTCTTATGACTTTTTTTAAATACACTTATCTTCTTTTTTACAAAGATCGATTCATTCAATTGGTCCAACCATTGAATTACCAATACTTTTTTATGTTATCGCGAATAACTACGGACAATATATTTTTACGTTATTCATATCTAACGCTATATAATCTTTGAAATATCAAGAACGACAAAATTAATTAAAGAAAAAAATTAAGAAAATTGTACACCTTTTATTTTTAGAATTGCAATCCATATTGCATTCGTCTAACTTAAAATATTTTCTGAAGACAATTGTTTACATTGTGTTTTGTAACAGGGTGTAAACGACGTCATCGGAATTAAAGTAAACGAAAGTACAAGAAGATACGATGACAGGCCCAGGTGAATTCCCGACCAGGATAAGATCACGCATTAAGGTGATTACCTTAACCTTGACCATATGTGTGTCTTTTTTTCTCGTATTGTTTCTCAATCTATCTATCCAATGAAGTACTCAGAGTTTTAGGAAGGCACGAGCGATCGAGTGGGAGGCAAGATATAAAGACGTGGCGGCCGATCAGGATAAAGACCAGATATCGTCATGTGGCAGCATCGGACAATCGGCCTTTTGGCCTTAATAGTTGCAACACATGTCCAAGCACAAGGTAAATTGTTTTCTTCTTCTGTATCAACTTGTCATCATCATTAATTTGCCTTACTGAGATACATTTTGCTTTCGTTATTATCTTTATTGTTTGAATAAGAAAGGGTATATTTGTTACAAAAGAAAAAACTCTTTCGTCGAATCTATGGAATATATAAAAGAAAACTTGAATATTTTAGTATACCTATCGTTAAACATGTTCTCACTCTAATATAAACATTTTATTTATAAAAATACCATATGTAATATTTTATTTTACATAACAAGCAAAATAAAAGTCTTAGACAGCAAAATGATAAAATAATTATATGTATATATACATTGTTCTTATTTAAAAATTTATATTTATAGTTTACAAGATATAATCCACAAAATGTTAATTTGGTTTTCCAAGATTTTGCTATTAGTAAGATAACGATAATCTCTTCTCATGACGTAACATTCATAAATATATGTAAATGTGTATTGCGCATCTTCCTATTTAGCTTTGCGATTGCTCTTCGAAGAAAGCATATATAAAAATACAAAACCATCGCAAGTTTTAGATTTTTTCTGAGAAATTGATAACAAATCTTTGCTATAAATGCAGAAATTTGTTATAGTCGCATGTAGATAATTGTTGTTTGTAAATACTTGAACTCTGATCCAAGATAATCGAACATTTTGCTTAAATTAATACATTTTCATTTTTTACAAGTTTTAAAACAATTGTACATTTTTGTTTGTATAATAGCAGACGGAGTTGGCGGAGCAATTGGAATCAATAGATTCGGAGTTAACGGTCCAGGTGAATGCGAAAAGAGAATTTATAAGAAAATATAAAACATTTTATATATAATTCTCTATATAAATGGATTTGTGATTTATATAAAATTACATTTTCAGTCATTTTGTTTTAAGTTCAATATAATTCGATGATATATAAAAACAATCTTTTCAGTTTATTGCAGAAGATAAGTTACTGCGTTTGAAGCGTTATAGCGGAGGCTTCGCCTCCTGTAGCGCTAGCAATTCATCGAACATTTTGCTTAAATTAGTACATTTTTCATTTTTTACAAATTTTAAAACAATTGTACATTTTTGTTTGCATAATAGAGGGCGGTGGAATTGGTGGCGGCGGATTCGGCAGCGGAGTCGGCGGTGTAGTTGGCGGAGCTGAACCAATTAGATTCAGACGTGGATCAGGACCCAGTGTTGTCAGTCTAGATGAAGGTTTCCGTCCAGGTAAATGTGAAAAGAGAATTTATAAGAAAATATAAAACATTTTATATATAATTCTCTATATAAATGGATTTGTGATTTATATAAAATTACATTTTCAGTCATTTTGTTTTAAGTTCAATATAATTCGATGATGTATAAAAACAATCTTTTCAATTTATTGCAGAAAATAAATTACTGCGTTTGAAGCGTTATAGCGGAGGCTTCGCCTCCTGTAGCGCTAGCAGTTCATCGAACATTTTGCTTAAATTAGTACAGTTTTCATTTTTTACAAATTTTAAAATAATTGTACATTTTTTTTTGCATAATAGAGGGCGGTGGAATTGGTGGCGGCGGATTCGGCGGCGGAGTCGGCGGTGTAGTTGGCGGATCTGAAGCAATTAGAATCAGACGTGAATTAGGAGCCAGAGGTGTTGGTCTATTTTATAGCGGAGGCCTCGCCTCCAGTAGCGCTACACAGAGAGAAAAATGTTTGGTATTTGTAACTATAATTATATATTACTATAATTATGATTATTACTGCTATAATAATAATAACAGTAACTATATATATAGTTCGAGCAACAAGTATAAAAACAATCTTTTCAATTTATTGCAGAAAATAAATTACTGCGTTTGAAGCGTTATAGCGGAGGCTTCGCCTCCTGTAGCGCTAGCAGTTCATCGAACATTTTGCTTAAATTAGTACAGTTTTCATTTTTTACAAATTTTAAAATAATTGTACATTTTTTTTTGCATAATAGAGGGCGGTGGAATTGGTGGCGGCGG
>NW_017257203.1:1481372-1531071 GCF_001594055.1 Mycetomoellerius zeteki
AGAGAAAAATGTTTGGTATTTGTAACTATAATTATATATTACTATAATTATGATTATTACTGCTATAATAATAATAACAGTAACTATATATATAGTTCGAGCAACAAATGTATATAAAATTGGCAATCTAAAATGACTATAATTATAGTTGTTGTAACCATAAAATAGTTGAAATTATCATAAAAATGATTCAAATGACTAATTTTATAGTTATATTTTGGGACAATCATATTTTTTATTGTTGTCCCAAAATATAACTATAAAATTATAATCACTTGAACCATTTTTATGGTAATTTCAACTATTTTATGATTACAACAACTATAATTATAGTCATTTTAGGTTGCCAATTATATACATTTGTTGCTGGAACTATATATATAGTTACTGTTATTATTATTATAGCAGTAATAATCATAATTATAGTAATATATAATTATAGTTACAAATACCAAACATTTTTCTCTCTGTGTAGCAGTTCATCGAACATTTTGCTTAAATTAGTACATTTTTTCATTTTTTACAAGTTTTAAAACAATTGTACATTTTTGTTTGCATAATAGGGGACCATATATTGATTGATGCCGTTAGCAGATCTGAACCAATTGTACGTGAATTAGCATTCGGAGTTGGCGATCCAGGTGAATGTGAAAAGAGAATTTTTTTTTTTTTATAAGAAAATATAAAACATTTTATACCATATATAATTCTCTATATAAATGGATTTGTGATTTATATAAAATTACATTTTCAATCATTTTGTTTTAAGTTGAATTTAATTTGATGATATATAAAAACAATCTTTTATTGCAGAATTTAGTGCAGAATATGGAAAATTACCGCGTTCGAAGCGTTATAGCGGAGGCTTCGCCTCCAGTAGCGCTAGCAGTTCAGCCAGCGCAAGTTCGTATGGTGGTGGTAGCGGTTTCTCCAAATCCAATTCTCAAGCTACCGGCAGTGCTTCGGCAGGTGCACAATCCTCGGCTTTGACAGATGGTGGATACGGAGGCGGTGGACATGGCGGCGGTGGATACGGTGGTGGTGGACACGGTGGTGGTGGACTCGGTGATGGCGGTGGTCACGGTGGACTCGGAGGTGGCAGTGGACACGGTGGTTACGGGGGTGGCGGTGGACACGGTGGCTTTGGCGGTGGCAGTGGACACGGTGGCGATGGCAGTCTAGCAGGTGGCCATGGTGGTTTCGGAGATGGTAGCGGAGGTGGATACGGAGGCGGTCACGGCGGACTCGGGGGTGGCGGTGGACATGGTGGAATTGGCGGTGGTCATGGAGGCGGTCACGGAGGTGGCGGTGGACTCGGAGGTGGCGGTGGACTCGGAGGTGGCCATGGTGGACTTGGAGGTGGCGGTGGACACGGTGGACTTGGAGGTGGCGGTGGACACGGTGGATATGAAAGCGGCGGTGGTGGATTCGGAGGTGGACACAGCGGCAGCGGTGGGTACGGAGGTGGCAGCCACGGAGGTGGAGGGCATGGAGGCGGCGGTGGATACGGAGGTGGAATTGGCGGTGGACACGAAGGCGGTGGATATGGTGATTAACTTTTTATTAATTTTAAGCAGTTTAATCAAGAATAATTAGTTTTCTTATTATATTTCTTCAAATGTTTAATTTACAAAAGTATAATATATATCAATACTTAAGCTAAAATTTAAAAAAATTTGTTTTAGGACTCGGAGGTTATGGTGGTGGTAAGTTCAAACAAAAAAATTTATATGTATATAGAGTGTATATACACGTGTAGATAGTGTAATAATAACTAGAAATTAATACTTAAAAAATATATATATATAGTGATAATCTAAATATAGTTACGCTTCGCTTCTTTTCATTTTAATAGAATAGCACGTTTCAGAAATATTACACTAAAAAATTTACGCAGCCTAAAAATAATATAGAAATAAGTATAATTAATCAAATAACACAATAAAAGTAATTTTAAAGAATTGTCTAGTTTAAAACAAATGTTTTTTATTTTTTGCTTTTTTTATAACAACAGTAATAATTTCTCACAATTTATTAAGAACATTTTGGCATATAAATCTTTTTACAACACGCTATTTTTTTTTATATAAAGCTTTTTATGCGCATTTTTAGATAGTCACGGTGATGGAGGTGGAATTGACAAAATTAGTGGAGGTGGTTATGGTGGAGGTGGGTCTGGCGCCGGCGGCTACGGTGGAAGTAGTGCCGGTGCTGGCAGTTATGGAGGAAGTGGTTCCGGAGGACATGGTGGTGGTGGTGGTCACGGAGGATATGGTGGTGGTTCTGATGGTGGTGGTGGTTATGGCGGGGCTGGTTCTCACGGTAGTGCAGGTAGTTACGGAGGTGGTGGTAGTGGTACCGGAGGCTACGGTGGAGGTGATCATGGCACCGATGGTTTGGGAGGTAGGTTCTAACGTAGATAATTACGGAGGTGATCATAAGTGAACATTAAAAAAAATGTTTAACTTATTTATGCCATGAATCTGATTTAAATATAATATATATGAAATATCTTTGTTTCCTAAATTTATATTTTCGACATACTTTTGTTATTTTTATAGTCTCTCCAATAATTCTAAAAACTTGAATTATTCTACATTTTCATATCTTTTCAAGTTTTGAGACATTCTATATAAATTTTAGTAACAGAAGATGATGGTAATCTTGAAAAAGATATATTAAAAAATTGAACTCTAGTATGTCTACTAATACTAGTGCCGGTGAATTAGGTGGACATGGAGGACTTGGAGGTGGTTCTGGCGGTGGACATGGAGGATCCTTAGGTGGTCATGGAGGAGGTTTAAGTGGTGGATACGGAGGTGGTGGTGGAGGATTGGGCGGTGGACATGGAGGTGATTAGAATAAAAATTTAATGGTACTTGAGATAATCAATAAAGATAAAATAATTAATCATTGTGTCTCATATATGTTCTAGGTGGATGTGCTAGTGGAGCATGCGGTGGTGGCGGATATGGAGGTAAAGCTAGTGCTCAAGCTAGTGCAAGCGCAAATGCCGGTGCTGGAAGTGGCGGAGGATATGGAGGTCACGGAGGTCTTGGCGGTCACGGACCGGGAGTGGAGTATGTATTACTAAAAACATGTATACGAGTACATATTAAAACTTAAAAAATATTTCAGTTATTTTCAATCTCAGTTACCCATGACTTGAAAACGACTTATATCAGTGCCTCGATTTTTTTAAAAGATTGAAAAAATATAATTTTCTAATTTGACAATCTACTATTATGATTAATATCTCGGTATCATGATAGTCCAAAATACTGCAAGAGAAATAATTATTTGGCAATCGTGTAATGACATCATTTTTTGGTATACTATATATAATTCGCGTTTTCCCAACAGTAGAATAGATTTCAAGGTGAACAAGTTTCTTGCTTGTAAAATCGAATATTTCTGTATATTTTATTCGTCATATCCATAATACGCAAACTACGGTTAATTATGGAAATCGGCAAAACATGATAATTTATTGAACAAATATACCTTGATTAGACATAAGTTAAGACTCCAAAGACTCAAACAGCGAATGCTAATCGCTGTTTCTTTAAGAACTTTACACATTTTATACAAAATTTTCAATATTAAAGAGATTTTCAATTTCATTAAAAAATGTGTCCTCTTATTTCTATAAAAAAAATTCTAATATTATTGAAATTATTAAAAAGTAAGGAAAGTGTAAAAAAAATAGAAATGTCTGAGATTGTTATCCAAAAATTTTAAAGTACTCATTATGTGAAACTTTCAAGTCAAAATATTAAAACTCCTTGATAAAAGACATGAATTTTGTGATAACCGCTTGATTTCATTTGTAGTCTATTCTCCCGTATTGGTGACACTGATGACGGTGGTGCGAGTAAGAGCGGTACCGTCGAAGGGGCCAAAGGAGTTTACAGCAGCAGCTCGTCTAACATAGACAGTACCGGTAAAGGTACTTACTCCGTTAAAGCTGGTAAAATTCCAGCGTAAATCTCGTATTTAACTTTCATCTTGATTTCGGAAATTGGTTGTTGCTGTGCTAGAGATCTTCCCGACGACTGAAGATGCATAGCTGTGATTACAAATCTATTTTTACATAAACGTAGTACAATTCAAGGTCTACGGTTTATTTATTTCCAAATCGTTAAACGTGACGTGACGTTTAAAATAAATCCATGAGATTATATAACATTTTTCTGAGTGCTTTATTGATGTTTCCTAATCCCGCAAACAGAGAAAAAGTATTTACGTCTTCTGCAATTAACGCTAAGATCAATTTTTAAATGACGTCGAATATTTATTTTCGTATTTCTAAATGATTTATGAAACCTCTTTAATTTATGTCAAATTAGAGTGATATCCACTTTCCCGTTTAACTATTTTCAACAATCGAAAAATTTAATTTATTAACATCTTATTTAAAATATCAAGAATCTAATAATACATTAAATATGTCATTGTTTAATTCAGAAACTAGCTAATTACTACGCGTTTAATTGTAAAAATTATATTTTTTTTCGAGTTCTGTTTCTATTTCTAAGTATAATCAAATGAAACTTTATTGAATCTTAAATTACACAGGCCTGCATGGTTTTGTTGATTAGGATTTAATAATGTTTTCTTACATAATTTTTTGCACTGAATCTGTATCCGGCTGCAGAAATGCTCTATCACGTCAAAATTTCGAGATATTCTAACTTAAAACTGCCAATAAAGCCGTTTTCAACCATGTTTTGAATTAAATTAAAAATTAAGAAAATTTTTGTTGTCAAATCCATCAACGGTATCATTTACTACTATATGGCCTCTTCAAAATCCATTTTTAACCATCTCAAAGCGATTTTTCTTTCGGAGATACTATATACTTATTCAAAATTCAATGAAAAAAGAAAAATTTTCTTAATTTTTAATTTAATTTAAAATATGATTGAAAACGGCTTTTTTGGCAGTTTTAAGTTAGGATATCTCGAAATTTTGACGTGATAGAGCAATTCTGCAGCCGGATTCGGATTCAGCGCAAAAAATTACGTAAGATAACATTGTTAAATCCCAATCAACTTTCAACACCTCCAATTTTGCAGGCCTGTGTCACTTTAAAATCTCTCAATATAAGAATTATATAAATATGACGAATCATAAGTACCAATCAAGTAAATCATAATGCTTGTTATGTTACCTCGCTATTTAATAAAGCTATCTATGCATTAGTTAATGCTGTTTTTATTAGCCGGGAATACCGGTTTCTCATTAGTTTTTCGCTAATGAATTCTCGTCAAATGATGTAATTTATCGCTAATCGCGTTGTGTAACTCCGTGATTATAATATAATAGTGACGATATATCAAGATCCGTTTGCGTTCATCGGGACTACAAATCCGGTTGATGATGATATCGACTGGAAATTCTTTTGTTATTTCCTCGTTTTTTTTGTAATTATTAATCTTTAATCGGGTGTATTACTATATTTTCTGCACAGTGAGTTTTGTACGTTTCACTTAGTACGTTTTATACGCCATAGTAGAATTTTCATTATTATTATTATAATTAGTTATACAAACATAAAATATGGCGTAATAATAATAAATAAATAATATGATAATAAAATAAGAGATAATAAATAGATAATAAGATAAGATTTATTTTTATAAGCGTTTTTAAAAAATGATGGTGCTGATTACCAAAGATAGTTATAGTAATCAACATAATTTGTAATTTTTTAAAATGCATCATTTTCATTGCTTGTGTACGACGCATATATTATGTATAATTAAATCAGTGAAGGATTAGTCAATACAACACTGTGGATGATGATGCATTTAGCTTAAAATACCCAAACCAATATCTACACTCACTTATGAATAATTCATATAATGGTTTTTTATATATGTATACACTTTTTTATGTGTGCATGATTTTATCTGATCGATGACACAAAGGTATTCCTGAGAAAAAATACGTAGGTATATTAATTTTATCTCACACATTGTTTGACGATTCTATCATTTTTCGATTGTTTTTAATCATTCCGTAATGCCATAATTTGTATGTATTAGATAATGTAATAGATAATAATCAGGAATGGGAAAGTTACTTTCGAAAACTATGACCTACAGTTATTTAAAAGGTAACAATCTGTTACTTTTTCCTTTACTTTTTTCATACTACAACATGATCAGACTTAATAAATTATTTTTTGTTAAAATATTAATAAAAACAATAAAGCTTTTCAGCTTAAATTCGCAAAACTACGAAAAATTAAAAAAGAAACATTTTTTAATACTTAATAATGCTCAAAATATAAATAAAAAGTTTCGGTTTTTATTAAATTTAGAAATACGGTAAAATTTATGCTTCTTTTCACCTTTGATCTTATATATTTTAAAATTTATATCGCTTTGCGTGGAATATAATCTTTATAATTGTGATTAGTTGGATTGGACCCTAGTGGATCTACAGGTAAGAACCAATCATGTTCAATCGGCAAGCTGATTATCTGTTTTGCCGACTTGGCGTCTATTACCTATGTGCCATGGTGCCAAGCAATGATGCAGGTCGGGCCGCGTTTCTGGCGCATGCGCGTCGAACGCAGTGTCAGTATCGTACTCGTTACCAGTAAACGGGAGTTCATTAGTCGCCTATGTAAAATTTGTTAAAAAATTCTTAAAAATTATAATATATTTTATATATTTTTATTTCATGATTATTATTATTATTATTAATCATATATTGCATGTTATTACTATTAATATTATTAATCATTTATGTTGTTTTTAGATTTTAAGTTAATTTAAAGACACTTCACAATATTTAAATGATTAATTAACAATTTTTATTTTTATATTTAAAAGTATAATATAAAATGCAATAATTTTTGTGACATAATTATTTTGTGAAATATTTATTTTTCTTATATTTATGTTTGTTCGAATTTTATTTTTATTGTATAATTAAATATTAGGTGTTATGCGAAGATTTTCCTCTCGTATGCTCAAAAAAAAGAAATATCTATTTATTTTACGAATACTTGTAAGATTTTTGGCAATTTCTCTTACCCTTGTAACAAATGTTGGTACGAGATTCTGCCAAATAAATATTTTAAGATAAAAAAACTGTTTCATAAATTATTTTACACTTTTCTCTTATTCTTCAGCTAATATTTTATTATTAAATGCAAATAGTCATATTTTTAATATATGTGAATTTGTTTGTAAGTAATATATGTAAAATATATAAAATATATTATAATTTTTAAGAATTTTTAACAAATTTTACGTAGACGACTAATGAATTCCCGTTTACTGGTAACGAGTACGATACTGACATTCGACGCGCATGCGCCAGAAACGCGGCCCGACCTGCACCACTGCTCGGGAGCTGCTCGGAGTCGCTCCGAACGAGCCAGGTGTTATGATCCAAATTCCGAAGAGAGGTTAAAATTGTTTTGAGTTTAGACGACTTACGAAAAGATCAATTGTTCGTATTATTTACGAAGGTATGCAGAATAGTTATGACGATTGTACTTGTGTTTTGTTCTTTAAAAAATTATTGAACATCGCGCCATGTAAACAATGTGCTTTAAATGCGACTATTCATTTTTCTGTAATGCATATTTCTTCAAGATATATTAAATATTATTTTTGTGCATTGACAGATGAGTCGAAAGGAAGCATTATCTCAATTTATACAACAAATTCATGGACGACCTGTTGTTGTAAAACTGAACAGCGGTGTCGATTACAGAGGTAGATATTTATTAACAATGTTAACATATATTAATATATATTTACTTTTAACATTGATATGTAGTAACGTTTAGCAAGTTTTCTACATTAAAAGTAAAAAATTATATCTAAGATCCAATTTCACAACTCACGGTTAACTCTTAATATACCACATCCGATATTCATTATTACGATTAATATCGGACGTGGTATAACGGACGTCGTATGTAGTGAATCCTACATTTATTTCAAGTACGCTGGGTTCGTTCGGAGCGACCCTGAGCAGCTCCCGAGAGACAGAACGAACGCTCGATTTCTTCCGGCCTTACACCTCACTCTCTTGCTCCTTTCCTCAATCCCTTGTTCTTTCTCCACTCCGAACTGAGCTGAGAAGATTGAAGAAAAAAGAAAGTTGAAAAGACAACAAAGAATGGGGAAAGGACTAAAAAAAATGGCGGATGCGAATACCTATGGTCTGTTTTCTGTTCCTGCACTAAATGAAACTGGGCCTTAGAGTCAATTATTTTTATCTATCAAATGAATGTGTTTTAATGTAATTAGTGAATATTACTATGTATTAGTGGTTATTATTTTGGATCTTAGACCAATATTCATAGTTGATTAAGACTATCTTAAGTACAATCTTAAGATGTCATGAATCATAGGCTGGATCTGAGTAGAAATTTTTCTATTTGCCGTTCGGAATTCAACTCGGGTCGTACAAAACTGACTTACCAGACTACTAATTGGTTTATAACATCTTAATACTGTACTTAAGATGGTCTTAAATAGAAGAATTAATTATGAGAACTAGAGAGCTGCGCATATTAACATCTTAAGGTATTACTTAAGATTGTCTTGAAATAAGAATAAACTATGAATATCGGCCTTAAAGTACTTTTCTTTCAAAACATTCCACATCCTGATACTATGTATTGTTTGCAGGTGTACTGGCTTGTATAGATGGCTACATGAACATAGCACTTGAACAAACGGAAGAGTATGTTAACGGACAATTAAAGGATAAATATGGGGATGCTTTTATACGGGGGAACAATGTGTTGTACATCAGTACACAAAAACGTAGAAATTAATCGTGAAATATAAATAAATAGAAACTAAATGTTTATTTAATAAGCATTTGAAAAAATTTATCTTTACATATATCTCTAAATATAACTACATTTTGGCTTACTTCTAAGTACATAATATCTCGAGATGAGATAATTTTTATACTGTATAATAAATGTATTTATACGATATCTTCTGTGGACAGCAAAATATTAGATTACTGCAAAGTTTTATTTTATAATCAAATATGGTCTGTTTCATTCACTGGCTCTTCATTTGATAATATTGTCTCAGTAATAATTGCTTCATTTGTATTTTCGTTAATTTGTGATTTGTATAATGTCTACCTGGGATATATTCGTCTCATCATGGATTGTAAGATTATTGCTTTTGTTTAGAGTTTCTACATTTGTATCATTGAACTTCGTTCTCTTAACTTCTTCCTCACGCTCTTTCTGCCTTTGGAGTCTTCTTTGAATAGCTAATTGCTTGTTCCTCTCGATTTTTTGCTTTAGTTCGTCACTCATTTCATTAGCAGTAGTATTTGTATGTGATACTTGTGAATTATGTGTATCAGTGGACTGTATTAAAAACTTGTGTATCCTTATTTGAAGTGCTTACTTTTGCCTACTGTGTACGACTTAGTTAATTTTGCGTTTTTCTCTCAACGTTTGACTCGCATCATTGCGATAAATCAAGATATATATATATATGTAACTTAATTGGTACTAAATTACTATAAAATATACGTACTTGATTATATAATTTAATTTTAATTGTAACGCAATGTCAGTTTATTATTTTTATTTTGATGTAAACTATTTGTAAGATTGTAGATTTTAAAAAATAAGATGAGATCACTTTATGTCACTTAGTCAAATGATGCTAATTTTACATATGGACCACACACATCAAATAACAGGGAATACAGAAACAACCGATACTTTTCACTGGATACTGTAATCTGACCGAATATTTCGACAACTTACGTAATATTATTTGTTTTTACATTGAAAATGACCCGATCGGCATTGAAACGTTTGTACGAATATTAAATATAAATATTCTTTAAATTTTAATTGGCTCGTAGTCCTTCTTTTATTTATTGATTTATCACATATTTATTTTTACATATAATTAATTAATAAATTAATAAATCAATATGTGCATATAATTCATCTATAGATAAAAATCAACAACCATATACCCCCATAGCCTGCAAATATTCATTGAGAATAGATTTTGAAAATATCTGCTGCAAATGTCGATAGAATGCCAACAGAAATATAAAAATGTATTAAAATAAAGGGTGATTATATTGAAAAAGAAGTTATCTTATTTGATCACTTTTTATATTCTTTAACTGTAAATTTTTTTAACCTTATTAAACATATAATTAATTAATAAATTAATAAATCAATATGTGCATATAATTCATCTATAGATAAAAATCAACAACCATATACCCCCATAGCCTGCAAATATTCATTGAGAATAGATTTTGAAAATATCTGCTGCAAATGTCGATAGAATGCCAACAGAAATATAAAAATGTATTAAAATAAAGGGTGATTATATTGAAAAAGAAGTTATCTTATTTGATCACTTTTTATATTCTTTAACTGTAAATTTTTTTAACCTTATTATATATCAATATCATCCATATTATTGTGGATTCAATTGTCCAATTCTGACTTTTATTCTTTAACGGTGCTACTGATAGAAATAAATCGCCGAAATGACTAAGATCTATCAAATTAGTGAAAATTTTAACGATACCCCATAGCCTGCAAATATTCATTGAGAATAGATTTTGAAAATATCTGCTGCAAATGTCGATAGAATGCCAACAGAAATATAAAAATGTATTAAAATAAAGGGTGATTATATTGAAAAAGAAGTTATCTTATTTGATCACTTTTTATATTCTTTAACTGTAAATTTTTTTAACCTTATTATATATCAATATCATCCATATTATTGTGGATTCAATTGTCCAATTCTGACTTTTATTCTTTAACGGTGCTACTGATAGAAATAAATCGCCGAAATGACTAAGATCTATCAAATTAGTGAAAATTTTAACGATTTTAACGATTTATTTCCATCAAGAGCATCGCAAAAAAAAATGGATAATGTTGTGTAGTTGATATCCACTTCTTCAGAAGATTACTGTAATGCACAAGATATTTTGCGGTTACAGGAAAAAGGCACTCATATCTTCTCTCAGATTTCTCTCTGGTCCATGTGCAGGTACACCAGAGGTTCCTTCCAGGCTTCTAGGGGCATATTCGGATTCCCACCTGGATGCTCCCTGGGTGTCGTATCATCCTTGTCGTTTAACAAACGTTAAACAAGGATGGAATGACATCCGAGGAGCACTCTAATGGAAATCAAAACACGCCTCAACAAGCGACTCACAATCAGTACAATAATCGTCCCATCCTTGTTTAACATTGGCGAACAAAAGAATGTAATGACACAATGTGTCACACCGTGTCATTACACCATCTCTTGTTAGAAGGCACCCTAGGACAGTAAACGACGTGCCAGCGCGAGCATCACCACTTTTAATTCGTCGCGTCAACGTTATATATAACATATGTCATATGATGTCTCTCACAGTTATCTCACAGTTTTTTTTGATTGCAGAAATTATTTGCAATTGTTAAAATACCGTTTGTTTGTTAAAAAACCAAAAAGTAAAAATTATTGAGGGGACATTGCCCCCCCCCCCCCCAATAAAATTATTGGGAGGGCAAAAAGTGGTCTGTCCCCCCCGTAGTCGGCGCCTATGTATACAACAAATAGATTTTAGTGATTCGGAATTACTGACAAACGTATTCCCGATTTCATCAAATACTCGTTCTTGGACGCGCACTCGTATTCGAGATATTTGCGCTCTCGTTGGGGGACAGTTGGCTCATTCCAGTTTCAGATCGCCGCTTTATTAGTTTTTGAATCTAACATGACATAAATCAGTTTCCTGGCACATCTTGGCCTCGCGACACCTGTTTTCTTCGCGTAATCACTGAGATTCTGATCCGAATAATATACTCGCGGTCACGTGCAGCGTATGGCTTTTATTTACGGAAAATGATCACATTTTCATCCTCGGTCAAGGTTCCACTTCTTTTTAGCTCATGGCTACCACTTTATTGCTTCTTATTAATAAGATCATATATTCTGAGGATGTTTCTGAAATTAAATAAAATTGTCACGAAGTAAAAATTTATGTTCTCGATTGATGATTGAAAATTTATTGGATATAAAAAAAAATTCCGAAAATTCAATCAAGGATTTTACAAATTATCATATTTTTGTTAACATTGATAGAATTATTAATTTTTCATTGGCTGCGTTCAGCACTCAACAGTTTTGCAACCGTTTTATGATTCGTCGCACTGATTGGATTATACTTTTAGATTTAAAGGAATAATCTTGTCTCAGCGAAGAATCATAAAACAGTTGCAAAACTGTTGAGTGCTGAACGCAACCATTGTTTGACGTGTAGAAAAAAATCGATACAATATTAAATATTTTATACTTTTTTATCAATTACTTTATAATAATTTTTTATTTACAAATAATTTATGGAATATATAAATAATTTTACAGCAAAATCCAATTGTTCAATACGTTATTAGTCTGCAATTGCAAATACATACAATATTTTTGTAGGTTTTTAAAATTTAACCGATTTAGCGAGTTTCAATAAAAAGAAAGAGTTGTTTGTAACAATCGATTAATCGATCCGACTTCAAAGATACGAATGGTCGTCGATAGATCGATTAGTCGATTTGTCATCTTTATTTCTTAATTGAAGTCGGTTAGTATTTTGACGTTTCTTGCTGGTATTTCGTGTTATATTTCGTAATTCACGCAATTATCTTTGATAATAATCGTCCGCAATCTGTAAACAGCGTCTTTAACAACGAGGAAAGATGCCTGGCACTCCAATGGAGCGGGACAGTAACGTGTTAGGGAAGCTGCAGAGCGAACGGACACAAGACGAACCGAAGTGCGAGTCCGTTGTGCGAGAGATTACGCAAACTGATCGGCTGAATAAGAAGTTGCTCGTGTCGGTTTTGGAGCGTATGAAAAAGTCAGACGGACAGTTTGATAAATTTATGGAAGACGGGAGAGGAAGTTGCGAGTCGCACGACGACAGCGATTTTTAGGACGACCTGTAAATCTGAGCATCTAAGTAAGTCTAACCTAACCTAACCTGTACTTTTAGGTCATTTACTCATTTAAAGATCAATCATTTAGAGATTTGATACCGTTTGATATGAGAAACTCTGTACCTTCCGCATTGATTTTGTCGCGATAAAAAAAAAGATTATAAATAAACATTATGCACAACTTTGAGGTCAACGTGAATGCTATAAATCCTTTGAAGCAATTGTTTATTTGATTGACCAATCAGAAGAAAGAATTTTATTACTGCTGATTTAAGAAATGTTACTGCATTTTAAGGTTTTCCTCATGATTTGATGATTTTTTTCAGAAATCTGCTTAAGCGGTGATCAAATTAAATAGATACTTCACATCATCATGGCAGATATTCCAGATTATGAGGGTGACGACGATATCATACAGCATTACGAGAACCAAGAATCCGATGACGAGCTTGGCAGCCGCAGAGAAGCTGAGGATGTGACTTCCGACAACGAGGCGGGAACTGCAAGGAGAATCGATCCAACAAAGTCCAAGTCTAAGTCACACGTAGTGAGAAATCCTGTGCCTAAACTTAACACAGAAAGACTGACAGGCCCCAATGGTATCCAAATTATCGAAAAGTATTTCGAAGGCTTCAAATTCTATGGCAAGGGACACGAAAAAATAGACCTTGACAGAATCATGAAGAGATTGGAACATTGGTCCTATCGATTATTTCCCAAATATCATTTTGATGATTTTCTCACGAGAGTCGAGCAACTAGGAACGAAGAAAGATTTGCAGGTGTTTATTAAGAAATATCGATTGGATATGATTACCTTGGACGATAATTTGATCACTAATGATATGGATAAAGATGACGAGAATGAACAGGAAGAAAGTGCGCCTTTGGATGACTTCGATTTGCTGATAACAGAACAAATTCAAAAACAAAAGCAAGCTGAAACACGGGCTTCTATCGATCAAAATTTATAATTTTTTTACATGTATATTGTACTTTCATGTTTTATGTATGCATACATTATGATTTTAATTTTTAACACATGATATAACAAGTAGAATATCCTACATTTCGATGCGAATTATAGATCGTATGCCAGCTAATTAATATTTGTTAGTTCTACATACTGCTCGTTCTTGTAAGATAAGTCGTATTTCAGACAATGTCAGAGGGATTGCGGGTTATCGCCGTGTCATCATCCATTGTTAATGGCATTAACAATGGATCACGTCACGGCGATAACCCGCAAACCTTCTAACATCTTTGAAGCTCCGGCATCCATGGAAGCTTCCGTGGAAAAGTATTAACAAGCCGTATTTGCGAATAAAAGTCAGAATTGAACAATCGAATCCACAATAATATGGATGATATATAATAAGGTTAAAAAAATTTACAGTTAAAGGATACAAAAAGTGATAAAATAAGATAACTTTTTCAATATAATCACCCTTTATTTTAATACATTTTTATATTTCTGCTGGCATTCTATCGACATTCGCAGCAGACATCTTCAAAATCTATTCTCGATGGATATTTGCAGGCTATGGGAGTATATGGTTGTTGATTTTTATCTATAGATTTATATACACATATTGATTTTATTAATTAATTATATGCAAAAATAAATATGTGATAAATCAATAAATAAAAGAAGGACTACGAGCCAATTAAAATTTAAAGAATATTTAATATTCGTACAAACGTTAAATTTGTTTGTAAAATTTATTGTTAAACATAAAAAAAGTAGAATTTAAAACCATACGAACAGCAAAACTCCTTTAAAGGTATTTTAGTTTTCATGGATATACATTCCCATCTTTTTGTAATACTATTAGATACCAATTCTACGGGAACATTAGCAAATAAGGAAACAACATCTAATGAAACAAGCATGTAATCAAATTCAATACAAACATCCTTTAATTTTTCAGTAAGATAAAAACTATTCTTAATATAGTTAGCAAGACTATGAATCATACAAGTAGAATTAAAGATATTATTTCTAGTGTAATGCAGATGGCGATATGCATCTTTTAACTCCAAGCGCAAAATGGCTTTTACATTATTAAGTTGAATTCTTTTTAATCTTTTGTAAGATTGAGATTATTGTAAAAAAAAGATTGTTAATATTAGTAAACCTATAAAGATGCGGAGGCAAATATGTGATATATAATTATCTTGGGTCATTACATATGCTTTATATTTATACTTACATTTATTTTGCATATAATGAAATAATGAATTTCGTGATATAATTCGTCTACAGATAAAAATCAACAATTATATTCCTATAGCCAAATCCATCGAGATTAGAGTTTGAAAATTTTGTATTCTCGTTAATACAAATTTTGCATCAAAATTTTATAAAATAAAAAGTATTATTTATAGATTTTTATCAGTTGAGTTTAAAATGTGATTATTTAATTTTATATTTAATTGTTTTTCTAAGAAAATAATTAGAAGAAGAAATATTACGTTTTCTAAATTGTAATTCTAAATTATAATTTTTAAAAATAATAGTTTATTTTTTAGATCAATAAATTCCTATTCTACTAAAAAATATACTGAGTTTTTGTTCTTAAAATCATTTATTGTAAATAGTTTCACTGTTAGATTTTTTCCATATAAATTAAATTTTAGTTTTGAAAAACAAATTTTATCATTAAACTACTTTAAGAATAAAAATTCAATAAAATTTTAATTACACACACACAAGAAAAATTATTTCGTTTTTTTAAATTTTTTATAGTATTGTAATAAAAAGTGATTATATTGAAACATAAAAATGATTGTTTCATTTTACATTATTTTTATATCCTCGAGTATAAAATATTTTTTATCTTACTACTTAAGTAGATCGTCGCAGAAGAGAGCGATTCCAATTTACCAACGTTGCATACGCGTGTCTCGGTGAGATTAAAGTGACTAAATGTATCGAAATGCATAGAAGCTGTCATTTTCGTAGCAAATAAACATCGTGTTTTTGTTTCAAGAATAATACTAATGAAGTACGTGTATTAGCGCAATATAACGCAAGCCGCATAACTTTCGATCTGTCATGACTTGTGTAGCGCATCCTCAAAAAAATAATGATAAATGACCGTACTTCAGTTTATTTCAGATATAGGATGGTTGTTTATTGTTTTCGCGTAGAGCACTGTCCGCGCAGAAGTTTTCACTTGGCAAATGTCCATTCGTATCTTCGCATTCTATCTTTCATCCCCGTCATATGTCGGAGTATCCGGAAAGATCTACCTGGCACACGTATGCGAAGATGTGTAATCTCAGAACATATGTATCCTACTGAGAAACACAAATCTCAATGCATTTTTTTATTTAATCATAAGATATTAATCGGAATTTTCAAATGCTAACCCGAAACTGATTCATAAGAAAACATATCAAGTATCAAATATATCCTCTCCGATTTTGATGAATTTTAGATATTGTAATATAGATAAAATAAGATACGCATTCTTTTTTTATAAGTGCTCTTATGCACGTGAAGGGAATAAAACTTTTTTTCCTTAGAGCATAAAGCTTAAATAAAAATTGATTTATATTTCTAAGTCTTACATTCGCGATGCTAGAAATCGCTCTGAAATTTCGGATGGAAGAAAGAAATAACTAATCACATTGTTAATTACAATTTATTAACTCTTTCTCCAGCCAAAATCTCGAAGCGATTTCTAGTATTTGGACACAAAATTCAATCATCTATGTTATCAAAATGATAAGAGATATGCAAGAATGGGTGCATTCAGAAGTGACGATCGCTCACTGAGCGATCACTGAGTAAAAAAGGGATTAATCTCTGATTAATATGTTTATTTATTATAATTCGTAACGTAGAATAACTTGTCTATTATAGATAATCTTTTATATCATATTTCTTACTTATTTATTACTGTTTATTATTTCTCTAATGCCGTGTATAATTATAATGACGCTCCACCGCTCTCACTGAGCGCTACATAATCTTACGGTCCAAACACGGCATTAGAGAAATAATAAACAGTAATAAATAAGTAAGAAATATGATATAAAAGATTATCTATAATAGACAAGTTATTCTACGTTACGAATTATAATAAATAAACATATTAATCAGAGATTAATCCCTTTTTTATTCAGTGAGCGATCGTCGCTTCTGAATGCACCCAATGTTTTAAACTTTTTATTTTTAACTAGACTTTTATCGTTGCAAAGACACTCTATGGCGATGTATTCAGATATTTTATTTGTTATTTTGTCTTCTAAGTAAGTAAAATGTTGCAATTAATACATTTCAAATCAATTGATCTTTTAATTTTCAAGAAGGATTTAACTCACAATGATTGCATATATCGCGAAACACATTTTCTGATATATTTTTGTTTAATCATAGAATATCAGTTGAAATTTTTACACGCTAATGTCCGAAACTGACTCGGAAGGATAATTATTTTCTTTTCCTTGAAAGCAAGTAAAATACTCTAATTAATATCCTTTATGAAATAATTGCATATATTCTGCTTTCAAGAATTCGTTATTACGTTGTCCTTTTTGCAAAGGAGGATTTAACTCGTTGCGGTTATTTCTCGTTCCAAGTCGCTTTCGCTTCTATTGTTGTGAAAATTTTTGTCTTGATTCCAAATAGCAAGTTTGACATCCGATTCGTCCGGTGCACCATACGTACTGACGGTTTACTGTCGCTTACTCCAACCGCGGGATTTTCATTCTCTATTTTCGTACCGTTGCAGTAGTAGTATAACGCTACGTTTGTGCAGGATTGTAATCGTACGAATACGAGAATCTAATAAAAACTCCTTAGAGTTGTGCCTAAAATCCCTTACAGAAATCTATACATCATTATAATGCAGGAAGTAATTAATTACTTGTTTGGAGTACTAAACAACAGTGCTTTTAATACTTAAAATAAATAATTAATCATTATCTTCCACTATTAAATTGACTAGTATTAGATTTCTGTAAAAGATACTAGAAGTTTTCTAACAGCTATTTATTATGTTAAATAAATCCATCGGAACTCTGTATCCCGTTTCATCTGTATCTTATTTATTTTTTATCGATAGATCGTATCTTCGATCAAATATTGATTTTTTTCATAATTAAAATTTTCACAATCATCTATCAAATTTCAAGTTACATCCCCGATTTAATAACAGTTTCTTTCCTCTTTCTCTTTTATACACGTCAAGAATAGTTTTGTTGAAGTATCTAAACAGTTAACTAGATACAGATCGAAGAATAATTTTGTTGGATTATCAAAATAATCATATAGGATATGACTCAAGCTTGTTGGAATGTCAAAACTTTTTGTAGCAACACTCATCGTGCTTAAGCATAATTATTTCAATGGTCCAACAAAGTTTATATCTATCTCAATTTTTAGTACTGCTCTTTCCATGTAACTTTGCCTTTGCATCGGAAAAGGGTGTTTCCGGCTTAAAAAGATATCGATTCGAACAACGATTAGGTCCGTTCCGCTACGTCAAAGTTGCCGGCGTTACCGGATCCCACAGGCGAACACGAGACGAAGAGGAGCCGCCTCGAGACCGTCTCGCTGATACACATTCCCAGAAATAGCGCACAAGCACCTTCCCGGAGGCAGCTTCGAAGTCCCGCTAAAGAGGCAGCAAACGCGTCCTCGACGATTGGCTGGAGCCAGGCTGGGGCGCGGTCCACGATCGGTCACGCAACCGCTATATCGTCCCATTCGAATATTATCGCGACGCTACGTCGTCTCGTAGCAGTGTGTCAAATCGACGACGAGGCTTGGATTCGTCGATCTCACGTTTTCGTTTGTAAATCCTTTTCGAAAGCAAGCCGCGCATCTGCGAGATTCGGGTCGAAATCGGTCGAGTAACACCTCGGTGTCTTAAGTAGAGTAAAAAAAAAAAGAAAAAAGAAAACAGTCGAATTTCGCGCCGCCACCATGGTATGTTCTATCGATGATATTGTAAGTCGTCGCCCTGGTAAACACACACGTTTTCCTGCTGTCTATACTTAGTAGTTATTTGTTGTATTTTTTAACCGTGCTCTCTCTCCCCTTTACTTATCACTACCTCTATCTTTCGATCTTTCTATTTTTTTTTTCATATCGTTGAAAATTATTTGCACGTGCCGCCTGAGCATTTAATTATAGATGACTTTCCTTTTTCTAATCTATCTCTTGATTTGTTTCTATTTTTTGTTTTATTTTTTATGCATCGTGATTCAGTAGCGATTAACAGTGTACATTGTGCTCGGATTTTCTAGCACGCCTAGATAAAATGTGTCTAACCGATCAACCACTTCTGGCTGAGAGAGATTATCTTGGAAACGCGATGGACGAGATTCTGGAAAAACGTGATTGTTTCTTAAACGGCGAATTGATACGACCGTCTCTTTAAAACCATCGAAAAAATAAAATGTGTTTCATTATCCTAAATATATTTATGTGATATAATATTGATCGAAAAATTGATTGGTGTGAAAAGTTGGTTCTTTTCGCGGCTGTTACATTACGGCTTAAGGTGGATTGTTTAAAGCGGCGGTTCGAATAAACCTATTTTAATTCATAAATTGTAACCGGTATGTTTGAGTAGAATGATTGAGACTTTTCGATAAATTAAATAATGATTCTTTAATAATAAATCACATTGTCACTATAAAATCATTAAAAATAGTGAACATTTTAACTTAATTAATTCTTTTATAAATATATTAGAATAAAAAATTTATTTAATTACGATATATATATTTATAAACAATAAACTTAAATATATATTCAGTAATCTTAATTAATTATATACTTTTAAGTAAATTTTGATTATAATTATATTTTATTATATCAAAAAGTTTCAATGTTTTAGCATGCTCAGAATTGCACGCATGAAAATTCTATCTTGTGTAAAATTTATACATATATTATAATCTGAAAACACGAAATAGTTCGTATTTATTATTTGAAAGTAAAGATAAACTTGTTTAACGGAGATTTTAAAGATCAAAACTTGTTGAATGAAATTTAACAGTGCACGGATGTTTCCTCCCTTGCAGCAGAAATGTCCAAATTATATCACGGGAACAACCAATAGATATCGTAATCTGTAGGATATTCATATGATATATTCAGAATATATCTGCTGTGTGGACTCCAAAAGTAACTAGCAATTTTTAATTGAACGCGATAAATTCACTTATTGTTTAAATTAACAATTGGTGTGTGTAATAATTACGATTAAAAGAATGATTAAGATTTTCGAGGTTTGATAAGTAAATGTACTTAAAATTTTTGTGTAACAATTTTTGTGTAATAGTTATGATTGATAAGATTGATAAAGATTTTTGAAGTCCAATGTGGAATATCTAAAAAAATATTCTATACTTATCGATACAATTGTAATTTGTATCTTTATCGTAATTTTTGCCATTTGCAGGCTGATGAGTTGCCGCCAGAACAACTTGCCGGTATGTATTTAAATTCAAAGCAACTTGTTAATATCTAGGAAAATTTCAAATAAAAAAAATCGCGATAACAATAATTCTAAATTAATTTGATTAATAACCGATAGTACAAAAAATATAAAGTAAATTTTACTTAAAAATCATATATTATCTTTTTTAAAATTATTTATTATTTTAAAATCTTTAAATATTAAAATTTTTAAATGTTTACATTAATTCTGAAAATTAAATACTTTGTTTACAAAGGCAGACAACGAAGCGATCGAAACTTATCACATTCATTGATCTCGCTGTCTGTTATAACGCAAAAATAGATATTCTCATACATATTCCAAGAAAATCCAGGGAATAAACAACGGTAGAACGCAGCAGCCAAAAACAAATAGACATAAATCTAGCCATCTATACATATCATTTAGAATTTAATACCGTGAAGTTACGCGTTAAAGATTTTAGAAATTATTTCACGCTTATCGCGATACATTATTAGTGTCTTTAATAAAACGCGTATTAAAAGATGAATTTTTACGATTTAATAATATCGCTAGTTTCAATATCCCTTAAATATACGAGATATAGTCACGATTACCGAATATACAAGCAAATTTAAGTAAAAGTGTTTAAATTGCAATCTCTCGGCAACGAAGAAAATGTGCTAGTATAAAATCATTTTTAATATCGCGGCGGTGGCTTCAGGATTAAAAATAGAGCTCTTTCTTACAAATGGAACATACCAATTGAGCGTCGAGCACGGATAAATTTTCATTGCTTTCGCCGAGTTTATTTATGCGTTTGATCCGATCGAGGGCAGCTGCGGAGAACGCGGCTATGTATAGCTACGTAAAACGGAATGAAAAAGCAGCGTCTCGCACGACGACAAAGACGACGACGATCGATTCCACGAATATATATCGAAATGAAAATAGAAGGGAAAAACCGTGATAAAGATAGGAGAAAGAAAGAGAGAAAAGGAGGAAGAAAAGATAAGCTTCTCGTTTTTTTTTCCAATCGTTTGCGATTGCCGGGCATATTCGCGCTCTCGCAATCGGAGGTTTTAAGACGGGCGTCTGGAATCGCGCGCAGCCTCCCGCCGCTGAATCAAGACGCAGTAATACGCGGAACATTCGAGACGTAACTCCCGCGAGTTACGAATATAGCCCTCGAACGAGATACGGTTCTTCGGGAGCGTATCGAAAATACACCGGAAGATGTAATTTTTTCACGCTTCACTGATAACAGGATTGACTGACCACGTAAATGCGACCATGACCAAACGTTCCAAAACTTTCACATATATGTTACAAAAAATATGTATAATAAAATACGTATGTATATGTTTACAGAAATAGGAATTTATGATGTGTACAGAAAATTATTATTACATATAATTATATGTGATATATATAATTATATGTATGATATAAATAAAAACTAAATGAATAAACAGCTGATGGTACTGTCGTTCATAAATACGGGAACACTTGTGACTTCCTCGCACAAAAACTTAAGTATCTCAGCGAAAAAAATTGGGAAATTTTTAAAGGAGAAAGATAAACCTTTCAATCGGTATTCAAATTTAATCTCTATGATTGTCCTAAATTATATAAAATTCAAAATTAATATTTTTTTTAATATACTAATAAATATGATATAAATACAAACTGAAGAAATATAATAAATTCTTATTTATGTTCACACATACACACACAAAAAGAGTAATAATTATCTAACGCGCGCGCGATCTTCCAATATTATAAATTAGATATTAATACATATTACATATGCATTAATATTCCGATTGCTACACAAAAGTTGGCTTATCGCCGAATAATTTCGCGTTAGAGTTAAAAATAAGGAAGACTGGAGTAGGAAGATACCGGTAACACGATACTGGTAACGTAAATGTCAAAAGAACTCTCGAAATCTGGATCGCGCGTTAAATCGGAGCAGTTAAATCAAATTAAATATCAAATGCAATATAGATTCGTCGAAAATGTCGTAAAATCCAAAGGACACGTATAATTGCAGGCGTGAACCGTGTAATTGCGTGCAGTTTACATCAGATAAAATAACGATAAATAAACATCACGTAACCCATCGACGCGAACCGATGGTGTATCAGACCAAATAAGCTCAGCGCCAACCGTCCCAGAAGGACGTTAACATACGGTCTAAATCTGTATCGCTCTGTTTAATGTCTTTAACCGGACGACTTATTGTTAGCGAAATTAGAAGAAGTGTAGAAGAAACCGCTCAGAAATGAGAGGAGAGTCTTTCATTGCTTTCCAAGAATCTTCAATTCTTTGCGAACCGTCGAATTCTAACTACATCCAGTAATTAAAGAAAAATTGTAATTGCTCTATTGTCTGTTTTGAATTCACGGAAGTCAGAGAACATTTTCTAATGCGAAAACTTTTTGCAGTTCTGCGCAAAGCTTTCGATAGCTTCGACAGTGGAAAGAGTGGTAGCATCCCTACTGAAATGGTCGCCGATATCCTTCGGTTAATGGGACAACCGTTCAACAAGAAAATCTTGGACGAACTCATCGACGAGGTCGACGCCGACAGTAAATATCATCAATCGTATTAATTAACTACGGCGCAACATCAACAATGTTACAATTACTCGTACGAAGAATTTCGAAGCTTATTTAAAGAATATTAATTGACCAAATATAATAATGACTTGTTTATCTCTCTATTTTTAAAGTGTTTACAGATATTATGAACGGTCTCTACCGAGTTGTTGTCAAATGTCGCACGATTAAATGTACCGTAACACAGTACATTAAATTCTCTCAGTAATTTTATTTATAGAATTCGTTGTACTTTTGCACACCAACTCACAATAATATCCGCTTGCAGAATCTGGGCGGCTTGAGTTTGACGAATTCGTCACGTTGGCAGCGAAGTTTATTGTTGAGGAGGATGCTGAGGCGCTGGAAAAGGAGCTACGAGAAGCTTTCAGGCTTTACGACAAGGAAGGTAATAACAAGTCAAGAGACTCGTAATAAAACTAAAATATCGGATAAGACTCGTTATTTTACGAAGTTTCTTCGATGAAGGCATAGCTAACAATCATTTTAATAACAGCAACTATTTTTTTATAAATTCAAATTATTTCATATATAGTTTGAATCTGATTTTTAATATTTTTTAATACGATCAATCTAAATTCTTCACATGAAGGTAATAAAATCAATACTCTTTCGATATTGCGATAAAATACTGTGCTTCGAACTTTTTTCAGATTTGTTAACTTTTTCCATGTGGTTTTTTTTTAAGATAAAAAAATTTCAAACTCTTAAATTATCTTTTCTGACATTTCTTATCTTCCTTTTTCATATGTAGTCTCTAAAATGAGGCTGCCATATGGTAGTTGATATTTTATTTCGAGAAACAAATCAGTTTTACAGTGTGAAAAGACTTGGCGTGACAAGCATGAGATATGCGTCGAGGAAATTTCAGAACGTTTGTACAAACAGGCGCATTAAGTTCGCATCAGTTTCGTTATATGCGAACGTAAAAATAAGCCGGAGATTCCCAACAGAGGAAGCTCACGTGGCGGCCGAGAGCCAAGAATGTCGTAACACATCTTTCATGAATTACGATTATGTCGAGGGTGTAACGTATGTATTTTAACGTGGCTGGCACCGAGAAGATAAATATTGCGGAGCGGATAAATTTTGCAATTACTATTTGTGTCAAGTGAAAGGGAGATGAGTACTACATGCCAAAATAAATTCTAGGGATATATAATGCAGCAATATAACGATATTCTCAGATTCTTACGAGTACAAAAGGAAAGATGATATTATACTAATCATACAATTATCTCATGCGTAATCAATTAAATGTTACTTAAATCTTTACAAAAATCCTTACAGAAATTCAATTTAAAGGCACATTTCCAAGAGCTACTCAAACCAGCCGTTTCAGTGATCATTAAAAGGATCACGTGATCAAAATTAATCTTTGATATTCATCAATTTTCGTCTCCTTTTTGTCGTTGAAACAGTTTAAGCGGTTAAGAAAATGTGCCCTTAATACTAGCCAACTTAATACTTAAAATAAATAATCACTACTTTCCAGTATTAAATTTCTGTATGGAAAAAGTCTGTGATTCTCTGTGCATACTTTGTTCTATCAGGTAATGGTTACATCCCAACGACATGTCTGCGCGAAATCCTAAGAGAATTGGATGATCAGCTGACGAAAGAAGAATTGGACATGATGATCGAGGAAATCGACTCTGATGGCTCTGGTACAGTAGATTTTGATGGTACGTTTTTAATTTTCCTCTTCCTTCTCTTTCAACAAAATATAATATCCAATAAATTACAATACAACTTGTAAAACAGTAATTTACCACGACAGAGTTAGAACAGAAAAGAAAATTCTCTGACTTTTCCCGGTTTTTTTCTGATCGCTAACTCTACATAAAATAAAAAATTTTAATTTCAGACTAATTTTATAGAAGAAGATAATTTCTTTATAAAGGCATTGATTTTTCGGTACTCTGTCGGTTTTAATACTTTTGATATAATATCATTTACAGTTATGAGATTTATAAAACGAAAAATATTGAACTGAAAGACTCAACATTTCATTTCTTATGAAGAATCAGCATGTGTCAATGTATATCAACGTCATATAAGTTGAACAGAGAGCCAAACGATTTATTTATATGTGGGCGTGCTGGCAGATCGAGGATGCCACTGATCTCGCGATTCTACCTATTTTTATATTCGTACTTAATAAATCGCAGCGATTCATCAAAATCACACGTCCGTTCCAATTTCTGATGAATTTCGCATATGATATTAAGAAATATTGGAATGTAACCCTTGAAATAATAGAAAGATTTATAGCAAATTAGATGTGAAATTTGATTCTTAGTACTAATTTGTATTTCTTACAAGAAATTAAGTGACTTCCTACAACAAACTATAATTTAATGACATAATTAAGTGCTTATAAAAAAGAAAATTTATTGTGTTTCTATTAAAAGGAAGATATATCAACAAAATTACATGAATATATATTGTATTTTTTCTTTTCAGAGTTTATGGAGATGATGACCGGTGAATAATCACCTTGAATGAATGGCGAACTGCTTTTGAATCTAAAGACACTTATGCAATCCATGCAATCACGTCTTGAAATTAATCATTCGCATGTTTATGAGGAATTAATGCGCATCGAGTTTATTCGCACAGAGATATTTTCCATTTTATGATTAGTCTCGGAAGCAAATTCCCATCATAAACGTCGCATCGAATGAATTGTATTTTTTGCTTTTATACACATACATCATATTTATTATAAAACAATAAATTTTACTTTCATACACTTACATAAGGCTTGGAATTTTTCATTGAAAAATAAAAATATTTATTGTTAATAAAACAAGATAAAAGTCTCATATTTTCTATTATTTAATAATGTAAATTACTTTCCTTGTGTTTGTATATATGGACAGAAAATTTGTAATACCTCTTTATCTGTTTCAAGACCAATATTTTTTTTTTAAATATCTGTACTCAAGCACATTTTTTTCATTCTGTTTTGATTAAAATCTGATATAAAGGACGTTACTGCTATTACATTAATTTTTAATAATGTTTTGAACTTATTTGCAAAGAGACTCTAAATTGTATAACATAGTATTGATTTCTCCAAATGTTTTGGTATATACAGGGTGTTTCCAAATTAAATCGCAAAACTTCGGGAGCGTGTAGAGGAGTAAAAAACTAAGAAAAAAAGTCCTATAGACATATGCTCGTTTTTGCTCCGTTTCAGAGAAATCGAAAAAAAATGTTTACATTTCTTGCCATATCTAGCACCGACATATTTGATTACATTTTCCACTTTCTGTTATGAATTTGTCAGTCGCTCTTTGAAAGCCTTTAATAGTAGATGAATTTTGTCTTTTGCAATATGCCGCGTACGTATTCTAATAGTGAATATGCTGATATGGTTTTTGTATACGGTTTCTGCAACGGTAATGCTTTAAAGGCCTGGCTGCTACAAGAGCCGTGTTTGACAGATGCAATGCTTGTATTGCTGCAAGAGGTGCACATTTCGAACAAAATCTTCATTAAAAAGTTTATAAATAAAATAATTAAAATAATAAATTAAATATATTTTTTTCTTTTTTCGTGATTTCCTGCGAAACAAAAAATAGATAATTTATTTTTAGACTGTGGCTCCTAACAATTTTCATACTAGATAACAAAAATACAAGTAAAAAATCGATAATCGTATTTATTATAAATTGACTTTTCAAAAGTTACATTTTAAATTATTAGTATGGAGAAAAAGAAAAAGAGAATATTTTATGTGACAGTTATGAGCTAAACTTTTTATTTATTTAACATTTAATTATAATCACATTAAATTTGAGATTTCTTTATAATTGACATGTTGATAGTCGCAAACATAACGTAGAATAACATGCTTAAAAAAATATAGTCACTAATCATAGACTAGCAAGTTTACTGATTACAGTGGCACCTAGTAAGTCTTATAAGTAAGTCCGTACGAATTTTTACCTAAAATTTTATTTTGTGAAAACATTTGCAAAATAATAATATTTGAAGAAAGTATTGATACTTCTCTGGAAAATAAAATATAAGCTAGAATTTATGTAATTTCTATGACTTAGAATATTGTGTTCTGACATATATAGATGTGGACTAGACTACACTTTATGGAGAAATAATACTAATAATTTTATTTAATTTCTCCGTTTTTTAACAATACACACAGAATTGTATCAGCTGCATGTGTTTATATTAAAGTTTTATCTCAATATATATAACCTCTATATATATAAATTACTTTACTTATATATTATTATCAACTATATTAAATGTAATTTAATTTAATTATATAAATGTTGGAATGCTTAGATATCAATGGTCCTCACAATAAGAATGAAAAGGATTTCTTTGTTATGTTTCATATGTTACGCATATATAATAATTTTATATATCTTTCCTACTAAATAGTTCATTTACATAAAGAGCAACGTCTTGTAGCACCAACAGAATGAAGACTTTTATGGCAGTCATAAAACATATCATCATCACTTCATAAGCTATGTGTGCGTTTCTTTTTATTAGATAAAATATAGAAGAGCCATCGTAAGGGCTATCAACAAAATTTGTTTCTCTTCTTACCGTTAATAAATTCTCAGAGCTACTTAAACAAGAGTTTGCAAGTCATCTTCGTCCAAATCTTGATCAGACGAGGGAATTAAATGTCACATTCTGAACAAATGTGGAAATTCGTTGCTAATTTCGCGGACTACTTGCTGGTCTTCATGACTTTCTACCGTTTCCTCGCAAAATATCCTAGTACAGAATGCAAGATATATTATATATAATAGTTTCATCAGATACGATAATATTTATAATAAATTGTAATAAAGAGGATATTTATACAAGTAAATCTTTACCTTGTAAAACATTTTAATAAATCTCCAGATCGATGACGATGCTCATTATAATTGGATGTGCGTAGAACACGGCGGCAAAGCTCCAGATATTGTCTACGCTGTCATTACATATTAAAAAATTATACATATTAAATATACATATATTTTTAACAAGTCCAATGTGAAATTATAACGCAACATGATGTAATACCTTATCACCCGGAAACATGTCGAAAAGTTGTCGTAGTATAATGTCAATAAGAACTTTTACGTCGTTAGTGTAAAAGAGACTTGCTATGGCATCGTTACTAAACAAGTCGACAAAAAGTTTCAATACAGAGTGCGGCGGTTGTGGCTCGTGATCAAATATTCGTACCGGATCCTCTGCGTAAGGTAAAAGTTTGTTAGCTCGAATCATTTCTAACATACATATACGTACATACTGCTTGTAATAATTTACCTTCTCTGTTAAAAAGAAATAAAATTTTTTCAGTAAAAGTCTTGGCTACAGTTCGCTCACGCAGGGCGTTTAGAACGATATTCTCAGAAGTTGTAAATTGTAAATTGTAGGATAATATCAAATTTATAAACAAATCTGGGATTTGATCTTCCAGATCTGTATCAGGCGGTGTTTCTATTAGGTCCAGCAGGAATGATATAAAATCTGAGCCAAGTTGTTCTGTAAAAGAATCAATAAGGAATACATATTTTGATCTCTATTTTTAATGATGATATTGTACGATCTATTTTTACTCACCTAAATGTGTAACTGGCATGGGTTCACCCATTGAAAAAATCATTGTAAGCAATAACGAAGAATAATTTAATCTTAATACATTCCTGGGATTACTTTTCATATCTCTATAAAAATCAGAATTTTTGTTATTAGTTAAATATTAGTTAAATATACTTCATCATTGTCTTAATATTCATACCTTGCTAATTCCATTGGTAGAATACTATTTAACATGATAGTTAGTACCACTGGATCTAAACTGCACATAACGCCAAATGATTGCAACAACAGTTGTCTAATAGTCCATCTCGTCTCCATCTGATAATATTGTATTAATATAGTTACGCCATTGTATCGATCTTGCCTTAAAACATATCTCGATACATTTGCATCAGCATTGGTCTGAAAAAAAATAAACGTATGAATACATCAATCAATAATAAAATCAAACTAAGCAAATCATATTTATACCACATTTTTAGTGTTAAGAATAACAGACGTATATATTTTTAAGAGCATTCATGTAAATTTGAAAACAAAATTTTAATTAAGAGAGTGAGAAATAAACAATATTAAGAGTCAAACTTAATACTAAGTATGTGGTGTCGATTCAAGTTATTGCCTCATTTCATAAAACAAAAATATACCAATATTTCGGTCAATTCTTTGATATATTCCACGATAATAGATTCATCTTCATAAAGCATCCAACTTCTTTGCTGTGAATCTTCCTTGCACGAAGTCAGTTCGGTAAAAATAATTTTCAACCTATTAGCATCGTAAGTTTCTTCTATACTCATTTTTGACACAGTCAACGGTGTCTGTAGCTGATGCAGCAAAGCATCGAGATAATGACTTACAGTTTCTGGCAGCAACTGCTGCAGGCTAGATACTACAACTGTGACTGCTACTTTCGACATTTCATGACTAAGTTGAGTATTTTTGCGTACTTGATCGAGCAATTGATAAGCACTTCGCGAGTTAATGGCTTGTAAAGAATTGCTCTTTATTGGCGAGTTATTCTTCGCAGGCGAATTGTTTGTATTTGGCGAGCCGCTGCATATGTTTTGTATGCTACCTTGCGAGGAGCTTTTGCGAACTTCTGTAACCGATGCCTGAACTTTCTGAACAATGTCCGAAGACGATTGACGAGGAAGCGATTGAACACGTTGCTCGTCTCCATTCGGCCGTTGAGATTGTGTATTTGCTGGAATATGATCCGTGTTGTTACCGCGAAGAGTTGTTTGTGCAGTTGCGTAAGAGGTATTGCTTGGCGCTGATCTAACATCTGCTTCTGTATTGTCACAAGCAATCACAGAATGTGTTTCTTTAGATATAATGCTGCAATCTAAATCTGGTGGTTTAGGCGCTTGTCTTTTGCTTGACTTTTTGCTCAGTTCGATTTGTTTCTTCCTTTCTGTTAGCTTCGCTAAGAGATCTTGCTTGTCAGGCTGCACTGATTCACTATCCTTCTTAATTTCCGTTTCTAAAGTCAGTATACAATCTTCCAAAAAATCAATCAGGAACTGGGGCTGCGCCTGTGAATCAATCGATAATACAATAGATCTGTTTTAAATTCTTTTTAACTGAACTTCGCACACAATTCATCTTTTTTTTTTCTTTTTCTCTCCAATATGAAAAGAAAGAGGAAATATAAACTATGCAAGCTCAGTTAAAAAGAACAACTTTATTTTTAGTTAAATATCTTGCACAGTTCATCTTTTCTTTTTAGGTCTGTTCTTTTTAGCTGAATTTTTTGATTCATAGATCATCTTTCCTCTTTTTTCACGTGGAGAGAAAAGGAAAAAAGAAATATGCAAGAAGTTTAGCTAAAAATAATAGACCTTTTTTCTCTACATGTGAAAAGAAAAAGGGGAAAGATAAATCATACAAAAAGTTCAGCTAAATAGAATAGGTCTAAATATTCGTACATGCCTCAAAACAAGTTTCACATACCTTCACAGAGGCAACATAATTAGAGGGTATGTAGCCCAGACGTCCACCTCTGTTTACAACTTGCCACCAGTTTTTCTGCTTGACATTACGCTGCAGCAGAATGAAATACTCGCCTTCCCGGAAGCTGAGAGTCTTGGCAAATGTGGCCTTGAAGTCGTACAGGGCCTTAACCATTTCGTAGCTATCCGCAGCTGTAAAACATACAAAATGTAAAAAAAGAGAACGAGAAAACAATGAGAAAGAAAATATATCTCGAACGTGTGTCTCCGAAGGAATATAAATACGGCGAACTTACCTAACCTCGTCGCACCGTTATCGTCCATCGTGGAAAGCAAGAGTGAAATGCAACCGGTCTCGACGATGACAACGCCCAGATGAAAACGAGAATGCCGGAGAACCGCCTACTTACTTTCGTTCGCGTTTGGACATCTCATTTCCCTACTACTTGTCTTTTTCTGTCAATGGTTTTTTGCTCCAACCGGCCTTTCTCCGTGTGTGCGCGTGTATATTAATCACCTCTCGCTGCGATTGACAATACTGATACTACCGATACACGGATCACGGATCGGCTACTACCGCGAGATCGACATCGAATTTGACGAACTATCGCCGTTCACCCATTCACCCGCTCGCTATTGCATGCTATTGCACGAGTTACAAATTCGTGCGAATTATCGATCGTGCGTATCATACCGCTCCCGTTTTATAGAAATTTAATACTAGAAGGTACATTATAAACACTTGTTCAATACGATGAAATATCCACTTTACTCTATTTTGATATGCAATAAAATGCGATCTAAGAAGTTTTATTTTGTTGTAGAGTATCTGAAATAAGCTACTTGTTTTACTTGTGGTGAAAATTTTTCTCAAAATTTTGTACAAATTGAAATACTTTTCATAAATACTGAGAAAGTTTATATCTTTTGTTAGAATTCTTCATATATGTATGAATCTTGAGATTTAATGAAACTTTTCATTCTATAATTTCTGAAAAAATATCTTAAACTTGTTCAGAGAGAGAGAGATTTTATAATATTTCATCACAAAGTATAAGATGAGAAATCTTAGAAATGTCAGAATATTTCAGAATTCACATATATGAAAAATTCTAGAATTAAAAGATATAGACATTTTCTTGATACTTCTAAAGTGTTCCAATTTGTATAAAAAAATCTGAGAAATTTTTAAAAAGTTATAAAATTATTCAAAAATTTTAAAAAATTCTAAATTTTATGTAAAAATTATGAAAAATTTTAAAAGATTTTCATCATGAATTTATGTCTAATTACTTTCTGAATAATAGTGTTTTTAATATTCAAAATAAGTAATTTTCAATATTAAATTAGATTTCTGTAAAAGTCGGTCTACCTCTTACTGAATAAAAAGTAAACCGATTTTTACAGTACAATTTTCTTTTACTCAAACTTTAATTTACACAATGATAAGTATATCAAACGAAAACGCTTAGATATAAATAAAGCGAACTTATTTCAGAGACTATCAATATTAAGTAAAATGTAACTTCTATCGAATTCTATCGCATTTTATCAAGAAAAATTGAATGTTATATTTAATATAAATATCAATAATGGCAACACTGAGAAAATAATAAATGTGAAAAATTTATTAATAATTTTTATGATACATTTCATAGATTTAAATTATCTGTACATATATAGATTTAAGTCATGTTTTGATTTATATAACGACAAATCAAAGTCTTCGTGGATTATGTCGACTCAAACATGCCGATACCTAGTAATAAATTTCTTCGTGAAAAATGTAGCGTTACGACAGATGTGTTTTTTGTGGGGAAGGTACGTAGTAGATAAGATTCCGAGTTTGTTTTTACATCTGGATTGTGAGAAACGTTGACATCTTCCAAACTCATTTCTTCTGCTAATTTTATGAAATCCCATAATTTCAATGTACAGTCCAATGAACCTGACAAAGTGACATAATCGATTATTATTCAATACATTTTTATTTGATCTGCATAAAATAATGAATGGTGAAAATACCTGAGACTAGAATATTGCCATCCCGACTAAATGATAAACAATGAATATTAGCTGTATGGCCAGATAAGGCTGCAACAAGGTGACCATGTGCCAAATCCCACACAAGCACACGATGATCTGCCCCAGCTGAAGCTAAAAAGCGACCCTCTGTTGAGAAAGCTAAAGAAAAAATCGGTCCTTTATGGCCAGTCATCAATCGGACTTGATTGCCAGTTACACAATCCCATAATCTCACTGTCATATCGCTTGAACCACTCGCGACATAATTCGAATTTGGATGAAACTGAATTACCTATAAAGATAATGGAATAACAGTTAATTGTTTTATCTAATGATCAAATAGAGCACGAGCGTAGCATGATGGATAGCGCGCGAGTGTACCATGCTAGGAAATTCGGGTTCGATTCCCGGTAGATCTAAGAAATTTTCAGGCGCTCGTAACTCCTCTTCGGTGAGCTAACAAATTACTAAGAGTATCTATTGCCAAGAAAACCTCTCAAACTGCCGTCCGGAACCGGTGTCAAATTGTAGGTCCCGTATGTCTGTGTATCTTGCGCGCCACAGGCATACGAGAGGTAAACCCTGTCTCGACTTTAGGGTTGTCGCACCATTGAGTCAGTGAATGAACGATCAAATAAATTAATGATAGTAAATGTTAACTCACATCAACGTCTGAATAATGGCCAGAAAATATCCGTAATGGTTGATGAGAATCAGTCGTCCATAATCTGGCAGTTTTGTCATTCGAGGCACTTGAAAAGTAATAACCGTGTGGTGAGAATCGTACGCACCACACGGGAAATAGATGGCCTTTGTAACAGACGACACATGTCCATGTATGCAGTGACCATAGCCTTACTGAACAATTAAAATTATTACACCAATTAATTTATCTTTAATGTACTGATATTACATTAATAATTACACTAATAACTTTTATTACATGATTGAATAAACATTAAGTAATATAATCAAGTCTTACTTGTGGTATCTTCTGATGACGAAAGCAGAAGATTTCTGTCTGGACTAAATGAAAGACTGTAAATTGGCCCACTATGACCATACAGATTTTTCGTAGTTTCAGATGTTCGTTCATCCATCATTCTAACCAATACGTCTTCTATAAAGTTTTTCGCAACACATTTTAGAATATAAGTAAAAAAAATTGGCTTCTATCATGTTTTTATGTGTTACCTGCTTCTCTATTAATATCTTGCAATGGTTCACCCGTTTTCATCAACCTCAGTTTTTGTGGAATTAAACTCCACACCTTTATAGTAGAATCGCTAAATCCAGTGGCTAATAAACTTGAATCCTCTGCTATTTCTGCCGCTGTTATCCTAATTATAAAAGAAGATTTACAAATGGATATTAATGAGAAAATTTAATTTTGTGTACTTACGTATAAACAGTGTTTAACATAGTATAAAAGCATATAGATGGTAATGTGTCAGGTCCAAGGACGACTCTCTTTGACGCTTCCCTCAATGCCTTAATTTTTTCCATTTTATCTGCATCTTTCCTAAATTGAAAAGGTTTAAATTATACGAGAAACAGAAGCGAACCATCCTGTTAATTCTTTAACAGAAGCAAGTCATTAAAGAACCTGCAAAACATATTTCTTACAGATTGGGTAACGGCATTCTGCCCACAGCTGGGGCATTCGGATCAGATTTCGTCTTCTTTGAAAACAAGGGATCTTTCTTAGCCTTTTTCTTTTTTGGTTTATCACCATCTGTACCACCTTCTTTATCATCTTCCTCTTCTTTATTTGGCTCCATTTGAATATCAGGTTCCTTTAAAAGTCCGTAATAGACTTTGACCTTGTTATCTACATTTTAATAATTTTGTTAATAGACATTTTTTTATAAAGCATAAAAATAAGGAATAATTCTTTTGTTAAAAAAAATGAAATTTTATTACCTTGCCTGGTAGCCTCTCCTACCATAGCTCCAGATGTTGCTTCTATCTGCTGTTTATTACGAGCAACACCTTCATACATATCAAAATAAAGATGTTCCTGTATGATGTTTAACAAAACACTATATTTTTTTTCTTGCAAATGTCGTTTTAGTATCGAAAGGGTATCCCTTGACATTCTGATTATAAACTGATTGGATCTGCAAGTACAGATGTCAAATGATACTTGGGTTTAAATTATACTTAGGTTTTTAAATAATATTCATCATATATTGCTTGCGTCTATGCGTACTTAAAAGTGTCAGTTAATTCATTCCCTGCCATTTGCTCCCGTTTTGTTACATTTGATAATCTTTTCAAGTCATCTTGATAATACTCTTCTAAATTTCCACTGAACTTTTCCATGAGTTGTTTGGCCTCTTGAGAATGATTATTGTAAACCAATTCCAAATACATGTGCACCAAAACTGGATATAATATGGTTCCCAATTCATGCTATCATTATATATAATCTTGTATAGAATATAATACAATCTTGCATATAATACAAGTTCATACTAATGCTATCACTATACATATTAATCCTTTGCATTAATAGGACTTTCAAAGTACAATAGATTTTTTGATTGTGAATGAATCTGATAGATTTAAATCTATAAAAAATAAGTAAAATACAACTCGATTTCTACGATAGTAAAAAATCTTGTTAAAGCTTTCACAAATACACAAGAATTTATTAAAATTTTCATATAGTCTGAAACAATATAAAAATTTGTACTAAGTTCAAAGACACATTGTTAATGGAAGGTGTAGAATTACATATTGCCCATACAATAAAGGATTAATAAATATAAATCATTTATATAGTAAATTATTACATAAAATAATATATAAGCAGACTTATTCAAAATTTAGCTCATAAATGCTTCTTTTCCCTTCATTATTTCGCAAGACATTATTGAGCAAGACAGAACAAAAATAAAAAATAAACAATGTTAAATTGATTATACATTGACTATGCAGAAAGAATAGACGCTAAAGCTCTGTAACCGGCTGCTCTAGGGTCTATTCTTTATTTTTTGTCTCGCACAATACGAGACAATGGAAAGGAAGAAGCATATAGGTCACGAATAAGCCAAGTTTTGAACAGGTGTGATATAAAGCTATATATTTATGCTGTCATATTTGACATAAAATACTCGCACATATGTATTAATGATAACTTTGGTTTACCTTGTAAATGTCCAAAGCTCCTTCCACAAATTTTTTCAATTCACTGTATGCTTTCTCGTATTGTGCAGGATCACCTTCACTTTTATAAGCAGAAAGGACACTAGTCACATCAGAATCAGATTGTTGAGAGTCATCGATCGAAATATCAGTAAGATTAGCTTCTTTTCTAAATAATTCCTCAGTTCCCTAAAAACACAAAATAACAAATATACGTAGCTATTTGTTTCTAATTATGCGTGTGCGAAAAGATCTATTTATTAAATTTTTCAATAACACTGAATGCAGGTTAGGATTTAGAGATGAAAGAATATTTTCTGACTTACCTTAAAATTGTACTTCTTCAAAAGCTGCAAAACTGCGAGCATCGTATTCTTATCGGTATCCATATTTGCACAATTATTATAACTCTATTATATTATAACAACCGAGAAAAACAAACCGAAATAGTTACAAATCAACTCACACAGCTTGCGGTTCAAGCGGAAGCCAACCAAAGCCAACTGAAGTATATTCCAATATATTCTTTTTCACCAGAATAGATAGTGGCGGCGCCACGATCGCGATTATCGATAGTCCCGAGATTGCGATTCTCGTGATTCGATAGATTTCGCCATCGCTCGTAAACGCGCCACGAACTGAGATATTGTGCTCGAGTTGTTCCACGTTTCCTGTGATTTTTTTGTCATTTAGAATATTTCAGAAGCGTCTCGTGCATGGGAGATTGTCAAGGACATTTCTCTTTCTCGAATGCGTTGCGTTATATTATTCGTTGCCGCGATTGTTAGTGAATTTCAAAATGATTCGGCGCCATCGTAGCCTCGTAATGTCGCGTTACGTTGCATTAGCGCAAAGATAATTTAATCAACGATAAATTTTGCCGTTTTAAGTGCCGCAAATCGATTCGGAAGATCCCGCCATCCTGGTGTCAGCAATCCTCATCTGCAGGTTTGGAGTGGATTGATGGTTTTTGCGAGAAACGCAACAGGTGCATGGATCGTCACCAAGTATGTGATATCGTTATTGTTCATGAAAAACGTTTAGTTAACATAAGCCTATAAATAAATTCTTATTTGTAAGGCATAAATGGTTTCTCTTCTTTCGAGAATTATTTGAACGATAAACACTTTTAAATTTTAATAGCTATTTTTCCACGCCCTCTCTAAATAAATTTTATTTTTCTTCGTAATTAATATTAAATAATTGAAATAAGATTGGTATCGAGATTATTTAACGATTGTAATTGTAATTACAATAATTCTAATAATTACACTGTGATTGTAATTATTCAACAATTGTAATTACTTTTTGTTATTAGAAATCCACTAAATTGTAGTTTCGCGAAAACGTATTTTACAAGTTTGTACTTTGTCTAGATATTTAAATATAATTAATGAGCGTCTCAAAAATTTATAAATGAAAAATTTTCGGAATATATATTTCACAAATAACTAAGCATTCAAAATAAGGGAATCTCATCAAAAAGCTTTTGTTTGACAGTTTATTACATACATTGTGCCAGTATAGAAATATTATACAAATTCGAAGATGCTTGAACGAATTACGAAATATTAAATTTACATGATCTATGTCTCTTTCTCTCTTTTTTTTCTTTTTTAATCATGTTACGTACAAGAGAGCGGTGTACAACGGTTCTCTATTCGAAAAGGCTTGGCCACGTATGCTGTGTGGTGAATTTTCATCGCTCCCTCTAAATGAAGTTAATTAATAATCAATGTTATACAGTTCATTGCGCCTTCCGTCTCGCCCAAGTAGGTTTTAGTATCGAAAAGTATTCGCAATGAAATTCCATTTAATTCCGAAAATGTTAGCTAACGATTCTGCGAGACTAGAAAGCAGCTTGCGAAAGTAATATGCATTAGGCTGCATTCGAATCTTTTTTTTTTTTTAGTGGAGCACAAAGTCTTGAAAAATGCATGCTACATTCAATATCACAAGAAATTAAAACAGGAATATTTTTCAAAATTATCCGATGAAATAATCCTTTACAATCATTTCGTAAAAGAGTTGAACAGATTAGATGTATTCGTAACTAAATCATTATAGATATCATTGAAAATTAACGGCACAAAAATATGAAATCAATCTGACGTAAAAATCTGCCCTGTAAAACGAATTTAAATTTTATTTATAAGATTCGAGATTTAAACTTTGAAATTAATTTTTTTAAAATATGATTTTTTTTCGATTATGCTTCGAAAAGTACTTCTGCTTAAAAGTAGAAAATAAAGACAAATTTAACGATTTTGAGGCTAATTGCTTGTTTCACACACACAAAGATTAGAAACATAGAAATTACATAAATTTCTATATATATTATAATATAATAATATATTTATATATAAAAACGAATATATATTATATATAATATATTATATATTATATGTAATTAATTCGGATTAATTTTTTTCTGAATTTTTTTTTGGTTCTCTCCTTACTAAATGGTATGGATTGCACGATCCATTAAATTATAATTTTTTTATATGCAATTATATAAACGAAGGAGCACCGCTCCCTTGTGCTTCTTCGGTAACTAAGCGTAATCCATTTCTTAACAAGCCAAGGCGTGTGTCATACAAATACAAAGTCGCCTTCCATACAAACTTGAGAGATAACGCAGAATATCAACAACGATAACGGCAACTTTCCCGTCGAAGATGATTAAATAAAATTGTATCCTTTCGCGAGTATATCTCTGCCGTTACGAAACTTAACATAACTGGAATAATACAATTATCAATGTAAATTCAGTGTGCCTATATGTATCTGTATATATATATTCCATTATTCGTATTCTACGCTATAACTTGCGCCTGAGTACATTATGATTTAACATTGCTTAGATTTACAGCGAATAGCAATTATGTACAGTGTATTTCCAGTACTGGATACCGAATCGCATCTCCTTCTATATACAGGCAGTTAACGACACACGCGTACAAACCGTTTACAAATCTCTCAACGAAATTATAATTTTACAACAGGCAGCGAATTTTCATTGTTACGTTAATAATGTAATGTAATGCAAAACAATAGAGACGCACGGAAACGCCACGTTTATTAAAAGTCAAAATGGCGGGAATCAAAATAATACAATGCTCGATCTGGCCAGAATCGGTTTTATATAAATAAGCTGATAATATACAGGATGTTCAAGGTTCTTGAAACTTTTGTACGCTCAATGATTAGACGGTTATTTTTGCAAACGTTTTTTGTGTCATTTCAAAGAAATTATTTCAGACCTAAAATGAAAATACATTATTCATGTACGTCCAAGACAGCGACATTGCCCCTCCTTTCCTTCGCCGCTCGTTTCATTTTCAATGTATTCATCACTTATATTTGTCGTTTCCGAGCCACTTTTGGTAGTAGTGCGATACGAGTCTATTTAATTATCGTCGAAAGATCGATGCATCCTTTGGTATCTGAACTGTTCCTCCTATATCCATATGTATCACGATGTTCCCTGGTTCCATGGCCGCTCCATATCCGCCGTTGCAGGTATCTCACCGTTATGACGAGCACCACGAGAGTCGCTACGAAAGCGAAGGACGACGGGGGCGTGGTAATTTTACGTTCATGCCTCGCACGACACTATGGACTTCCCGTATCGTGATGAAACGAGTCACTGTCACTCTCGACGTAGGTCACGTAGCTGTCGGTGCTGTCGGGATGTTGGCCCATGTCCGGCCCGCCACCACCTGGATGATGAGGCCCCGGGGGCGGTAACGGTCCGCCCCCACCGTCGCTCATCGGCCCACCAAGCATCCCTGGCGGGGGTGCCAATTGCGGCGGTGGTCCCCCGTGCAAGTCATAGCCGTGCATCTGCAATTATTGCAATAACAGCACTTGATTTTCCGAGTAAAGACAATTCCTGGCATTCTTCTATAAATATACTGTGGCTGCCAAAAGTTTCCAGCCAATTAAGTAATTTTATTGTATTGCTCAAATAAAGAATCTTTAGAAATAAAGATCTAGTATGTGCAAATACTGGAATATATTTTACTATTTAAATTATCGTGGTCTTAAGACAAGTATAAGAATTTTAGATATTAACTTATAAACTGAAAAACATATTGATAAAAAAAAATATGTCGTAAAATTATGTTGGCCAGAACCTTTTGGCAGTCACTGTAAATCATTCTCTTGTATTCATGTCTATATATTTGTAGAAAGATATTTTCTTTAAAAAAAACTTGCTCATGTGTGTCCTGGCGAAAATAAAGATTGAAGCGAAAATCAAATATAAAGGGAGAGTGACGGAAACGTAAACGAAGCTCCTAGAAAACGAAAATTGAGACAACGAAACGTAAAAGAAGAATAAACGTCTCTTTCGTTGTCTCAATTTTCGTTTACGTCCTAGATGATTCGTTTACGTTTCTGTCACTCTCCTCTTACATTCGATTTGTTCGCTCCAGTTTTTATTTTCGCCAGGGCGAAAGTCGCCGTTCGAAGCTACACTTTCGATGATATTTCGCAGAAACAAAAAGTTAAATATTTTGAATACTGTTACCTGAGACACCAAATGATGGAACGATGGTGCATTAGGATCCAGTCGTTCCAAGTCTGTATGAAGCGCAAACTCCGAAAGCGCTTTCCATGGTGGTTGATAAGCTTGAACTTCCAGAGGCGTCATACCGATAGGACTCTCGTGTCTCACGGGGCTGCTGGCAACCATGGGTATGCCATGCATGCCGCCGAAGCCCAATTTACGCCCGTCCTGAAATAAAAAGCGCTTGGTTCCATTAGATCATTCATCGAAATATCGTGTTATACATGATGATTTATTCCAAATGTCTACTTCGAATATCTGGAAAGAAAGGTATTAAAAGATATATTTCAAACAAAAGCTGTTTGATTTTGAAGAATAAAAAAGTTATACCATCTATTTGTTCTTGGATATTGATGCGAAGATCATGTTACTTTGAAATTTTTAAGTGGAAACTATCATTTGAGTGAAAATTTTTTTATTTAAAAGCTTAACGTTTAAAAGTGTATCCAAAACACCTACCTAAATTATCTTAAAAAAAAACATTACAGAAAGATGTCAAACTTTTTAAAAAAACTTATTAAGGGGAGATTTTAAAGTCGTCTATCTTATCAATTGAATGTTTTTTGTATTTTCTTTTCTATTATCATCTTGATCAGATTTAGAACCTTTAGTTCTCCATAGTTAAGGAGAGTACATATAATATTAATATATGTTTGAGTACTTTATATCAAGAAAATGTTTTTATTTCATATCTTTTTTCTCTACTTTTCTTTTAATCTAATAATTATAACGTCTAGAGCTGTTAATTTGTAACAACATTTTCTCCATATAAAAGTTCTGCGATCGATACTACGAAATAAAGAGTACACAGACTGCGTAAGAAAATAATGCTGAATTTTTCAAAGTAGACTTGACATCAACTGTGAAAATATATGTATAATAAGAAAGATATATGTTTTTATTTTATAAATTGAAATAATTTTGACATTACTTTTTAAAGTTACACTCATAACACTAGTTGTTTTCACCTTTAAAACTAAACAAGTTTTATCTAAAACATTTTTTCAGATACTGTGTTTCTCTTGAGATAATTTAGAGACATTTAAAGTGGTATGTATGTGTATATCTTTTTTTTAACTTTGATAATTCTTAACTGGGGAAATTTTTACTTAAATAAAATTTAAAAAGCATTTTAAAAATATATCATGACGTCAATTAAAACAATTAAAAAAATGGGGATTTCTACTTAAAAATTCCAAAGTATCTTAGCGTAACATTCACATTATATTTATAGTCAAATGGGTAGCATAATTTTTTTCAACATTTTAAAAGACAACTTTTATCTGAAATGTTTTTTTTTTTTAAAAAAAAAGTTTTTTCCAAACATTCAAAGTGTGCATTTAAAATGAATCACCCTGTGGGTTCATTTATTCGATTTACATTTTACATTTGTTTTTGTGACCATATTTTCATAATTTTCAATACTATTGTTTTCACGATTTTGAATCAGTTATAGAAATACTTAAATTTCAGAGTTATGATATTATATAATTGTCAAAATTTTATCTTTTCTGAGTGAGATCATTGAATAAGCGTGATTTGCCATAGTTACTGTTAACAAAAATGGCAGACGTTAATACGCAGCTATGCTTCTTTTTTATAAAAATAAATTTCTGAACAACTTTGTCCTCAAGCATAAATTAGTACATTCAACAGTACGTTCATTCATTATTCATTTAGTAAATTGAATTCAGTTAGTTTTTGGCATCGTATTTATCATCAAAAGGATATAACGTCCCGTTAAAGTTTGTACCTATCTATACATTGAAAATTGGCAATTGCAAACTGAAAATCAGATAATCTTCATTCGTTTTGTTTCGATCATTTCAATTTTAAATCTCTATTTTGTTTTTATAATGATCAATACAATCTAATACGGACTGTAGTTGATATAGGCGATGTCATAGCTCCTTACCTTCTCTTGCATTTGCTGCTTCATGGCGATTGTCTTCTTCTTGTCTTTGCATCTCTTATTCTGGAACCACACCCTGATCACGCGTGGACTCAGCCCCGTCATTTCGACGAGCTGTTCCTTCATCAGAGCATCCGGTCGAGGGTTTGCCGCGTAGCAGGTTCTCAGGGTGTGTAACTGCTTCTCGTTGAGAACTGTGCGTACCCTCGTCGGTTTTCCGTCGGAACCGCCGCCACTTTTGTGGCCACCGGAACCGCGAACGCCACCGACGCCCGCCTTATGCGATCCGCTCTCAGATCCGGAATCTGCAAACATAAACGTCGAGAATCCTCCCTCGTGGTGGTCGTAGAGCCGAGCTAAACGAATACGTATTCCAAATATAAAATATCAATTATAAGCAAATGCAAGCAATACAAATTACGGGACATTCCCACACAGCACACTTTGAGATGTCTTGGAAACGTCCTTAAAACGTTCGAAAGATATATAAGAACGTTCCCTGAACGTCTTTAGGACGTTCATTGGAGATCTGTGTGGGATTTTGAAAAGTGCATTTCGGATGATGCAAGATATTATTTAATCTTGAAGAGAATTAAGCTAACGTAACGTACAAATAGTATAAAAAAAGATATGTACACGGAAAGGTTTTCTTGAAGTATCTAAAAAAAACTATAGATACAGATTCGAAAATAATTTATTGGACTATCAAAATAGCTATGTGTGACTCAAGCTGGTTACTAGAATATCGAAATTTTTTTGCAGCAGTACAGTGCCCGTTATGTTCTCATACAACAAAAGTGTTCAAATTATATCATATAGGGAATCTGAAGATCGCAACATCTATAAAATATTCGTATAATATATTCGGGATATTTCAGCTGTGTAGATTTGATCGTTCTACATAATTATTTTCATCTTAATTATTAATACGTAATAATTAATTTAATAATATCTTATCAGGAAAATGACACGTTTATGTAGTCTTTGAATATTTCAATAAAATTATTTTCAGATTTATATCTATGAATTAAATTTGTAGATATTTGTAGATCAGCAATTCTTTTCGTGGATATCTAAAGTATTGATTGGGCTTGAATCACTGTGGCGTTTGCGTAAGTAGGTATTAATAAAGTTTGCGGAAAAATAGATGTATTAAGGAATGTTTTTCGCAAAGCTAATAATTAGTTAATCTAATACGCACTTAAAAAAGAGATGCTGTTATTTTTATGGTAGCAATAAACTGACGTAAGCGCGTGAATTGCTCCAACTGTGAAATCGCAGAAAGGAAGATAAACGCGAGTTCACATGGCGATTGTAAATCTTTCGAGTCTTCCGGATTCTTCGTTAACGTTTTTTTCGACAGTTACAAAGGGCGAGTGTGCGGTTGCTGGTACCGCCTCTCGGAAAGATTTATCCGCGAGAGCATCGCGTTCGCGAAACGAAGCATCCCGAGCACGAGGTACGGAAGAAGGGAACGCACGATACGATTCCGGACTATCTTCCTAACCGGTCTTACAAAACGGACGAGTCCGGCTAATGGGAGATCCGGATACTGGTTCAGCATGGCGGATCAACGGGGAGCGAAGCAAAAGGTACCGACGCGACGATCGTCTGCGAACTCAGCACTCGACACAACAGTCAAGAGACAATATTGTCGATGGGCAAACGCGGATCCCGTGCTCATGTGATTCCTTGATCAGTCGAGCGACCTTGGAATCGTGGAACATTTAAGCGCGATATATTCGTGACTCGCGAGCCACTGTCGCAAAGTTTTATTTGCAAAAGATGGTAAAGGCTTTCTGTTTTTTGTCAAAAAATAGTGCAATGTTTAATCTATCCGTCAGTCTCATAGTCGTCTTTCCTTGAGGATACACTTAAGATTTATTTAAAAGAAAAAAAATATGATAAAACGCAAGTCTTTATTAACGCGGTTTCGCGATTGAGATGACTATTATAAAGTAGCATATATCAAAAAAACAATATACTTTAGCAAAAATTTTAATTATTTTATTAAATCCTAACTAATAAGCGAAGCTTTAATTGTTAAACGTCTCACTGCGAGAGAAAACAACACATTATAGTATATGACTAACTCAATTCGATTGCTTATAATTTTCATAAAAATGAACATATTGTAAAAAATTTATTTCCAATCGAAACACCAGACATTAAGGAATATAACAGTATCAAGCAAATGTATGCGTATCTTAATTTGTTAATAAAAAAAATCATAAGCAATGAAAAAAGCAATGGAAAAGCATTTGGAAAAAACAGGTATGTCATATCGAAATGATGTTTAAAGATTAAATATCTTTGCGAGCAGCTCAATTCTTGCAGTTAAATGATGATCTAAACAATACAGAGTTAAAGCATGTTAAAGAAATCCTCACGATATAATTAGGAGAAAATGAAATCAATAGAAGCCACTTAAAATCACTTCACGTCACTCGCAAAAAACTAAATTACCAATAATAATTTTGACCAATCGTTTTATCAATGTATTCTAGATAATGTCGACGCTTCAGGCGTGTCGTTCGAGATCTAGTAGGTTCGCTAGCGGGAAGACGAAAAGTCAACGAGAGTATACTACAAGAGAACAAACGAAATCCTATTTCTGTGTCCTAACCAAATAGCGGTCTTGGTTGGCATAAGCGAGAATGAAACCAGCGTTGACACGGCGGCACGACGATAAGAAGAGTGAATAGACTCTCGACCTTCGAAAAACGATCGTAAGATTGTATAGCTATCATATTCTGCATAGATTGGAAAGTACCTTGTGCAGAAAGAGTGAAAGGTATGCGCGAAGAGGTGTTTAATTTGATTAGAGAGAAATTATCTCGCGAGTGTAACATCTGCAAAAAGCTAAATTCGGTAATTATTCAGTTTTGAGTACACAATCATAAAAGTTAAAATAAGAATATATAATCGACGCGTTTTTTAAAAATGAAATAAAGGAACTTGACGGAAAAAGGTATTACTCTGTTCTGCGAAAATATTAATCGCAGATATTTCTTACTATTGAGATTATAAAACTTGTCATATCGATATAATGTAGCGAACTGCGCATGCACTAGGATCACGTAAGAATGAAAAAGGAATAAATTATGAATCATAAATTATTCTCTGCTATGATTTAATATATAAGAAAATTGGTAGTTTCAGTTAATTAAAGCAGAGAATAAGTACGTATAAATTTTGAATCATAAATCATGTTCTCTGCTATAATTAAAATTATACAAGAAAATGTGCGTTTTTAATTAATTAAAGCAGAGAATATGTATAAATTTTTAATCATGAACTATTTCGTCGATATGATGGATTTTCTAACTTGAGTAGTTATTAAATTTAAGGATTAATATTTCGATTCGTGAAACAGAGTGACATTTTTCTGCCAGATTCGTTCGTTTCATGAAAAAAAAAACGTGCGTCGATTGATATATTTTTCATTAACTTTTGTGATTGTGAATGTTAAACTGAACAAATATTCCAGATTTCTTCTAAAAAGTGAATTTTTAACTGATTCAATTTTCATCTTTTGAAGATTGACCGACGTTGACTATTTCGTAGCGTACGTGTTCAAACAATCACGCCGAAAATTTTTTTGTTTACACGTAAAAATAATCCGTATCCTAATAAATGTGATCCTCTTAACGCCTAGAGAGCGGCGAGCGATCATACAATCTCGGGGCATAAATTCACAGAATCTATTAAAAAAAAAAAAAAAAATTTAAGATCAGATTACACTATTAAATTTATAGTGTCAAATTATATTCGATGTAAATTATATTTAATTATTTGTATAGGCCGCTATTTCTATCCAATTAATTCAAGAAAACTATTAAATTTGACACTCAGTTTATTATTTACTAAATGCATACATTGATATAGACAATGTTTACTTTGGAACTAACCACCGAAATGGATTGATGTACATTTTGACACACATGGAAGTTAAAAATAACGAAATATTATTTAACTGAAAGGATTGGGTTATCATTGCTCTGATATCTAGCAGTATAGGTATCAAGATAAATTTTTAAAGAGTGATCAGAGCTCTTAGATAAAGAATGATCAAAGCTCTTAGATATAAATAAAAACTCTACGAAAGATTATTTTATTCTAATGTTATAGAATAAAAGCATTCGCGTGAAGCGCACAAATCTCGCGATACCTAAGACGATCGTAATTTCTCACAGATCACGAACAGTTTATTAGTTTATCAGTAATTCCAGGACTATTAATAACTTGGCGACACGTTCGTGCATTACACTCAGGTGTCCCGTCCTGCGGGATATCCCTGGCGCGCTAATAAAGAAGATAGGAATAAGAGAAAACAGATCGTGCGTAGTTATGCGCGACGGTAGTTGGCAAGGTGGTGTTACATTTGGCACCTCGGTAGCGTTCTGAAGATACGTCGGGCCACTACCGTCGGCACAAGGTGGTCCAACTTTTTCGTGCGTGGGGAACGACGTTTACGCGCGACGATCTCCAATGACGAATCACAATGACAAACACGGGACGACGTGCGCACGTCGCGCTGCCGCACACGAGTTATTTGCACGAAAATTAGTATATCGGGTAATTATGCCGATGTTTGTCCTTTGCATTTTGAGAGGGAAAAGCGTGGAGAGGGAATCCATAGGAGAAACGGTAGCCGATCATGTCGTGCACGTGTCACGTTAAAAAGTTCAATTGTAAATGGAAATTAGACCAACAAGAATGAATTAAATGAGAGAAAAAAATCTTGATACTTAGTAACATTCATATGTAGATTTACAATTACATTTTTCTGTTTTATAATCTTAAAAGGTTTATCTGTTTCTTCTCTGGTCCTTAATTAGTAAAAAAAGAAATCGAGCTGTTTGACAAATTGTAATGTAAATCTCATTTTCCATTGTCTCATTGTGATATTTTCATTCGATATCCTGACGATGCTTACGTCATTTTAAAGTATAATTCATATAGTAGCATTTCACCGACGTTTACTTAATCGTTTGTCATTGACACACTAACCGATTTGGCAAATTAGCGAGTTGTAATTGCGACTGCCTTTCAACTCGAAAGAGTCAAGAGAATTAACACTGATCGTCTAGCATTAACTCTTTAAGTCTACGGCACAGGATACTTGTTTTCCTGCTGGATTGCTTACGTTTTAGTAAATTACTAGAATTACATCACACAGAACGCAGACTTTCTACTAATTTACCAAAAGGTAAGCAAGCAATCCAGCAAGGAAAACACTCGTGTGCCGTAGGCTTTAGTGATTACTTGCCAGATCGTCCTGTTCTCCCTAATTGCTAACGATGCAATCCCATGCTGTCTTACATACGATTAGATTTGGTGTCTGAATTCCGAATCCCGTTCGTTTGAGTTAATTCGCTCGATAGCAGTCCAGCCGGTAGACCGTACGTTATGCTAGGCTACAGGACATTAAGCCTACGTAATCCTGACGTGTAGGAGGGTAGTGGTCAAGCCTTTACGGTCTTAACGGCTTCAATTATCAACACCTAATTATACGTCGTGAGCCTAACACAACATAGGAGAGTCCTTTGAGCTTACCCTCGAGCAGGCACCCTTTTGTAAATTTGGTCTTTGGGAACATGGATAGACTGTGCCTGATAATCCACAGATATATCCCATGTCCTGTCATGACGTACGTCAGAAGCCGGATTTCCCATTTCACACGAACGTGAGATAATTTAATCGTAGAATCTCGATAACGGTGTTCAATTAAAAATAACTGACGGGAGTACGGAAATAACGTCGATACGAAAGTAGACTTTACAATAACACGGTGTCGAAATTCAGAACGCGGTGATATCTACTGTTAGATCTTTTCACTTCTTTGAAAAATCTTGGGGAATGATTTCGCGAACAATTTTTCAATCCGAAATGTGTCGCGCGTATTGTGCGTGAAGGAAAGAAAAAAAAAACAAGTCCAGTCTTTAACGAATGACCGTGTTTTTACCTGACATCGAGCCGTCGTTTGGGTGCAGATGATGATTGTTGTTCGTCAGGGAGGCGTTATTGTTATTCTCGCTTCCGGGTATACCAACACTTCCGGTACAGTGCTTTCCGCCCTCGAGGACATCGTGATCGAGTCGACAGAAGAGACCGTCTTGCCTCAGAGCGAATTCATCGCCAGTCTCGAGCCGCCTCGAGCAGGCGCAACAACGAAAGCACTCCACGTGATAGATCTTAGTTTTCGCTCTCATCACATAGTCATTTTTGTTAAAACACTGGCTACACTTGTCGCACTTTGTGCCGAACAACCTGCAACATATACGAAGATATGTAATTCACAGTCGTGACAAATGAAAGCGACAAATTCGCAAAAACGTTGATTCCCGAAGAGAAATTTAAACGAATAGAGCTTAAACTTTCTGAATGATTTTGAAAAAATATAATCAGAGCACGATGAAAGAGAAATGCTCAAAGGATCAAGAAAGATTTATTATCAAAACAGAGTTAAACAATGGAAAAATATTGCAATTAATATTAATTAAGTGGTGAGATTTTTAGTGGTGAGATTTAAGTGGTGAGATTTTTCCATAGAATATTGATATCTAATGCGAGGGCTTATAAAAATAACACATGTGTTTTACATAGCCATATATTTTCTTTATCTTGTAACAGTACAGCCAATATAAATCAAGTAAATTCTATCAACTTATATAAGATAGTTAAATTGTTTTCCCAATAAAAAATTTTCACGCGATACATTATACAATTTTACGTGAATTTTGTGATTAAGGATATGCACTGGTTTCTACCAAATACTTTGATGAACCAAGTTTGAGTCGGATTTCAGGATTTTGCTATCATGTCAAGTTCTAAAGAAAATGGAACAAAATGATCTAATAATTAGAATTTAAATTATATATGTATAATTATTTTCTATTTGTTATATATTTTTATGTACATATATGTATGTATACCTATATGTATTCAGAACACACTTATAACAATGTTAGCGCATATTTAGCGTGCAGCTCACGTTACATATACTATAGAATTTCAAAAATAAAAATGCATATTTATCGATAAAAGCGTGTTCTGAATACGGGCTGTTATCTATCATTTTTCAAAGTAACTAAATGATCTTCAACTAATGTTCGAATTTGATAGTTGTTTCAATGGTTATAAATAGACGACTACATATAAATTTTAACAAGAAGTTTGTAACCCATATCCTAAAAAATCCATAAGTAACAAAAATATGTTAATAAATTTTATATTTTTTTTAATTTGGTAGCAACATTAGAGGAAAGTTGCCGAATGCGTACTATTTAACCTATTTTTTATTATATTTTCCATTTGGCACTGTCTTGTATGCAAATGAACATTAGAAATTATAGCTTGAAGTTTTGGTAGCTTATTATTATATGTTTAACTTTCTACCAATAACAAATTAATTTGTTATAAATCTTTTTGTAACATGCTGCAAAAGGTACGATTTAGGCAACCGGTCGCCTAAATCGTAC
>NW_017257203.1:1531165-1531381 GCF_001594055.1 Mycetomoellerius zeteki
ATATCAATTATTAGTTTTATTATTGTTAGTTATCAGCCTTATCTTTTGATGGTACGATTTAGGAAACTTAATGAATTTTGTAAAAATAACGATTTAATAATTACAATGGTTACAGATATGTATATACAGTGAATGTAAAATACTTTACTATAAATCTTTTTTTATAAAAATACAAAAATTTATAATAAAATTGGGTGATCGCGTTGTTATCAGCTA
>NW_017257203.1:1531484-1540096 GCF_001594055.1 Mycetomoellerius zeteki
TACTCATTTCTCATATATTTTATATTATTGTTACTAAATATTGCCTATATTAACTAATAATATCAAATATTGATGAGGTATGATTTAGGCGACCAGTACGCATTCGGCAACTCTCCCCTAATAGAAGTAAAATATGTTAATTATTTATTTTGCTCAGAAATTTTTCATATCACTAATTCAAAATTTTTATTTATTAAATCTTGCAACATTTTTCTTGATTTCTAATTAATATCCTATATGTACGAGAATTCTGTAACTTTGATGTTTTAACACGAACGAGAAAAATCATTTTAAAGGAGAAGTATATATACTCTTGAATGTCATGAACGAAAAACACGACATAAAAAATTTTAAACTTTACTAAATTTACTTATTTTATTTTACTTCCATTTTATAAAATTTACTTACTTTATTTTACTTTATATACAAATGACAGGTTTATAAATATGGTCACAATTGTCATTTTTAACTTATTTATTTTGTCTCATTTTCTTCAAAACTTGGCAGCAAAATTGAAAAATTGTTAGATTCACTTCAGAATTTTTAAACAATTTTCATTTTTTAATTCGCAGATCTATATGTTATCCATTCTAATAATAATTTGATTTTTTTATATACCACATCTCACAATCGACAAGTATCACAGATATAACTTCAAAACTGACAAAAATAAATAATTTTTAAACACATTAACGCAGAGAATTTTAAAATTTCACAAATGAAAGATCCTTCCAATTCGATGATAAATGATTGAGAAAATTTTATATTAATTTTTAATTTTAATTGATTACTTTATTTATATTGATATACCTATTTAGATGGAAATTCAAAATTAATCATTATCGACAAAGTGTGCGTAAATTCTGATAAATTGTTAATAATTGTTGATCTATATTTCTCATTGTGAAATAATCGCTGATTATCTGCTACAACGTTTGTACTCGTATCATTCTAATATCGAGCAGCATGAATTATAACGTTAACTTTTTCATTATTTACGTTATTTTTTTGATAAATTTCCATTCATTATTTTCTATTTTATCACATCGCGAAATTGTAAACATTTTCGGTTGGTGAAATAAAAAGCTCTGTTCTAAATTCGATAAATGCAAAGTGGAGAAACATAAATTGGGCTAAAGTGACTTTATTGTCGTATCGTGTATTTATTTCTGTACACAGTACACTGAGGGCCTTTTTTATACATACATACATACATACGCATATTTATATGTATATATGTACATACATATAAATTCAATAAATAAACCGTGCGCGAACCGTCCAGCACAGGATATAATGAAATGTCCAATTTACATCATTGAAATTGAAAAAAAAATGCGATAATGTGAGTGAAATTGATGGCGGTAACGTGGGATTAATGGTTGCCCATCGCGTAATTGACGATCGTGTTGATGTACAATAGACATTTCTATTGTTACCATCGTTACTGCTATTTTTCAAAGTCGATAAACTTTCTTTATGCGCATTAAGAGATGTTTTAGCGCATTTTTTACATATAAAATTAGATTCACATCTCCGTAGCGTAATCGAAATAAAATCGAATAACTTTAACCAAAATTACAATTTGTAAGTACTTATACAAAATAGATCGATAAATTAAAGGAATCAACATTCGGGCTTTGATCGCCTGCAGTTTTAAAAAAATATAAATTATATATAATTATATATTCATATATTTATATAATATTATAATTTAATACATGTATATAATATAACTATTAAATTTATATATGGTATTATATATATATATAATATGAATACACATATAAAAATTATAATACAATATATATAAATACAATAATTATATGTATACAATACATATATTATATGTAAATCACACTACAATGAATTTTTATGTATTTGACTGCGTGATGATATTTTATATAACAATCGTAACACTTTCGCGGTTGTTGGCATTTGTGCCGGAAATGGCCGACGCCGAGAACACCCAGAATGACGTATGAGGAGGGAGTTATACTTTGCTAATTTGAACTTTTGAACGAAAGCGACAGCAACAACAAACGGCTGTCATCGCTGTCGCTCGAGTCCGTGGCCGGATACGCCAGTCTTCTTCGAGTTGCGACGACGTTCGATGGATCAGCGCAAATAAACTCGCTGCCTCGACAGGGAAAAATATTTGGTCCAGGTCGAATTCGTGCCGATGGGTTATTTGGTGGCATTACCGTCGTGAACGGTGAAAAAAAACGAAAAGGAAAGAAATTCCCGCCGGAGAAATGCGTCTTTCACATCCCCGTCCCTATTTTTGCCATCGAAAATGACATAACAACGAAACGAATACAATAACTTCAATTAATTTAGTAATACCACACTAAATTGAATGTAAGCATTGCAAAATCAATTATGATAATTGATTGGATTATATATAGACTCGTTATTGAAACATGTCTGTCATTTTGTCATCCTCGGAGAATAGAAAATCAATAATAGAAAAGAAATTGATTATCATAACCTTCAGAACAATACAACCTTCAGGAAAAATAATCTAATAATAGACGTGACGTTTCAAGCAAGCTTTATTCTCTAAAAAAAATTAGTGACAATTTAATGAATAATTATAAATCGCCCAATATAATGAAAATATATTTACAAATCCACGCAGTCTTAAAAAATATCTACAATCAAATAGAAAAATGTACTAAATTTTAATAAGTAATTATTTGAATGGTACCAATATAACATTTATTTTACGAAGAATAAATATTTGCTAAATAAAAAAAATAATAGAGGAATTAAATTAATCTTTGTACTAAATAAATATACATTCACATTTAGTAAATATTCCACTGGCACTCAAACAAATATTAAAATTTAGTGCATTTTTTTTCAATGTATAAAGTCTCAACAATGTAAACATCATTAATACAAAAAAAAAATGGATTTTTCTTAAATTAATTTTTACGTCTGTCTCCGAAAAGATTAATGAAAAAAAGAAACTTCATATATAAAATTTTCACTCAAACTTTCTAGACTTTAAGTCGGTAAAAGCTGCTTAACCCTCAAGGTTACGTAATTCCGTAACCATCGAAAGCTTTGCTCGATATTTCTCGCGGTTTTAAACCGCGGTAGCCGCGCGATCGAGGAGACTTCAAGTGGTTTTCCTGCGTGTATCGACTATGCCACATACTGGCTACATCGGCTATTACGAATGGATCGACTGTTTCAACCGCAGCGTCAGTAATAACCATCACTGTGTCGGGTTGGTGTCGATCAATGCCACGCATCGCCTCGTCGCATTAACTCACGAGCTTAAACTCCCGCGAGTTCTTTCGCTCGCACGAGCATATAGTTGCGCGCACCTTTTTTGCACGCGCCAACGCACGCAACATCGTGACAGTGACGATATGGGCATACGTGGATACGTACATACATGCGTGCGTGCGTGTATACTTGTGCGTCGCACTCCACGTGTATACCTCGGATAAAAATATCCTGGACTTTCTCGACTCTGTCGCCCTCTCCTTCTCCGACTCTCTGTCTCTCGACCATTTTTCTCTTTCTTTCTTCCTCTTTTCTTTTTTTTTCGTTCCTTTCCCTCCCCCTTCTCGCCTCCCAATCCGAGCGTTTGCAAATGCGTATCGGAAAGAGCGTATCGCGTGTCGCCGGAGAATGTAGCGGCCGCAGTGACAAGAGGCACGGTTTTGCATTAATTACCATATTGCACTGCGATCGTGAGGCCTCTCTCACCCGAGTGCCTCTTGTTTCACCTCTTCGTAGAGTTCGTTCGTTAAGGAGCGACACTTAACCATTGGACGATGAGACGGCTTCCGCTTGACGCACGTATCACGTCATCGCGCAATTTCGTCGCTCTCGTAATCGTGAAGAGTTAATTGCGTGGTGTCAAACGGCCGGAAGATGAAGTGTCGAACATAAATTACCCATAGAATGCACCAAGTCAAGAAAAACTCAAAATAACTTTATTTCGACATCACGACAGTCAAAATGATAATCTTTTGTTGCAAAATTTGACCGCTTATTGACCATTTATTGTTAAGAATAAATTCATTTAGAGTTTTCGTTGACTTTTGTGTGTTCCTTGGGTGAAAGTAACATTTTCTCGTTCTTTTAAAGACGCTCCTAAAACTATGTTGAAAAATCGAACGTTTGTGATTCGTGAATCCGTTGGCGAAGATCCTTTCTTTTTTTCTTTTCTTTTTTTTTCGTGTGGCTATAGGGTTGAACAACCTCTCAAAGGAAGTTTCCCTGTCCGACTTTCTAACGTGAAGTTCTTTCAAAGAAAGCGTCGACGTGACTTACCTAACGTAATCGCGCTTGCAGTAAGTTTTGCCGTCCCGCACGAAACAGGTGCATTTCTCGTCCAGAAACTGTTGACACTCGGCACACTTTAAACACGCCGCGTGCCATTCCAGATTAGGCGCTACCCTCAGAATCCACTGGTCGTGAATTCGACCACCGCAGCCAACGCAGAGCGAGCTGCTGCCTTCTGAAACACAAACAATCGGTCTACTTTGAGAGAGGGAAAGACCTGTTGTCGTGTTATCCTCCCAAAAAAATCTTAATTTTTGTTAGGTATCGAAGGAGCAATAGCAATCCAGTCTCTGGAATTTGTTATTTATCTTCCATGTATGTCAAAGTGTAAATCAATCCATTTCTGTGGTTAATTTCATAGTAAACAACGTCCATATTAATATACATACTTAGTAAATAATAAACTAAATTTGAGTTAACACATTTTCTTGAGTTAAATTGTTTAACTCTAGTTGTTTTAATTAAATTAATGACATATCGAATAGGAGCAATAGCGGCCTATAGAAATGATAAAATAACTCAAATTGAGTATAATTTGATATTATAAATTTAAGTATACAATCAGGTAATGTAACGATCATGTAACTTTTTCCTTAGAATGGAACCATGAAAAATTTCTCCAATACCTTCAATGATAAAACTTCTCACTTTTTTCATGTGTGTGTGTGTGCGTGTGTGTGTTTTCGCCATTTTTCTTGCTGGAAAAAGTTACATGTGATCGCTACGCTGAATCAGTCTTTCATATTGAGTGTAATGCGGTTCGAAATCGTCATTTTTGCACTGTTAAGTTCATAATGTCAAATTATATTCAATTTGAGTTATTTTGAATCATTTCTATAAGTCTCTGCTGCTTCTACTCAATAAGTCACTAATTTAACTAAAACAATCGAGTTAAATAATTTAACTCAAGATAATATATTAAATTTATCTCAAATTTAGGAATTTATTCTGTAATTCTTAACGACTATAACTATATGACGTTAAGAGTTATACAGAATAAGCCTTTAAATTTAAATCAAATTCAATATATTTTTTAATAGTTTATTATTTACTAAGAGCGTACGCTCTTAGTAAATAATATTATATACGAAGAACGTTCATATGAACGTGGTTCACTTTAAAACTAACCATAGAAATGGATTGATTTACATTTTAATGGAGATGGAAAATAAAAAAATGTTATTTAACTCAAGGGGTTGGGTTGCTCTGTTGATATTTAACAATGTGCAAACATATCTTGAGTTTTTGAAATTCTTAAAGATCCGTTTGATGAAAGTTTGATGACTGATATGATCTTTATTTGATGTTCCCTTGGAGGGAATTTAATGTTGAATAATAACGTGAAATAATAATCTCCTGTTATCTCTCGAGGCGATATGCTTGCGGTGAAAGCACAAAGGGAAATCCGCCTCGTGATAAACAGAATGTATTACAGTGACACAAGAACTTGAATTAAAACAACCGAATGGGCGATCGATCGATCTTATCATTGACCACGTTAGATACATATTAGTCGCGAAATAGCAATCGATACATCTATGACCGGCGGGGCGGCCGACAAACGAAAATAAAATCAATATTTCGATCTGCCCTATCATTGCTTTCGCGACCACGCGTTATCAGCGATTTCGCGGATAAAGCTTACATAATAAAATCGTATCAGAGAGGTAACAAGGATATTTACGCACCCATTTGCATTATTAATTAAACGATGAAAAAATTTCTTTTTTTTTTAAATTAATATATTATAATTTATTTATTTTTTATGTAGAAGAAAACATATTGACACATGCAAATTAATTAATGTAACTTGAAATAAAGAAAATACTACAACGAAATTGGTACGAAAAATTCATGTTGCGTTCTTTTCCTTAATATAAATAAAAAGGAAAGCGAGAAATTCGTTCCAACGAAATTCGATGACCTGCGAAGCATCTATTTTTTGTCGCCCGTTTTCACATACGTCTCTGAACATATAATGCCGCACCTTCTAGAAAATCAGTACATACGAATATATTATCGAAGAAAGATAATCGCCAATGAGTTCTACTGAGGATTTATCTAATTTGGGAAATATAGATTAATATTATAATTTAAGTATACTTTTCATATAATGTCTATTAATTCATTACATTATTAAATATTATAGCCATAAATCTTATCTAAACATAGATACAATAGTAATTTCAAAAGACAGATATTACAGAATATACAAAAATAATTTTAAAAGTAAATAATTTATAATGCGCACCTTTCATCAAAATGGAAGAAAAATTCCTTCCATTTTGAGCTTCAATGTTTTAATGCAAACAAGGAGCTTCGGAATATAAGAATTAATTTAAAATTTAAGTCTTCTCCGTTTTTTTATAACGGGAAGAAACATCAAGTGTGATTTTTTTATATTTTAGGATTAACATTTTATAAATGTTAGTAAAGGCGGCAATTATTTTAATTAACATATTCGCTGATAATGTTCCAAAATGGTAAATCGTACGTCTTTTGTTGATGACAAATGTTATCTACGTATTAATTTGTGTTATTTTTATTGTGTTTATTTCATCAATTTCTCTCTTTCATAAGATCTGTATAATAAAATATTATATAACTTAAAATTCTGTTGTATTAATAATTCTATGTAAAAAGCATATTATACATATATATTTATTTCATTATTTTCTGTTTTATTAATTGTTTAACAAAGAATTCCATAATTTAATTTACATATTTTTTTCATTATAATATATCAAAATATTATTTAAATTAACTATTTCGCTTAGATTTTTTTGTAATTTAATATTAACAAATATCCTATAGTTTTTTATTTTATTTTGTTTTCATACATAAATTATTTCATCAAAGTTGAAATTAAATTTATGTTCAATTTTTAGTTGCGTTTATAGTTCATCTCCTATTGTTTACAAATAAAAATTTTTTAATATCTTCATACAAAAATTTAATATATCATTTACATAAAAGAACAGTAGTAAATGCGTACGATATTACGGTCGCGAACGTGTTAACATGTAACAAATCTATGAAGAGAAATTTGTTTTATATGATGGAAATTATCCTCGAAAATATTTATAGCTTTCCATAATATTACATACATTACCGAGACATATAATTAAATTTCAAAATATAATTTAAACGATCCATTTATCGTATTTAAATAAATATCGTCGATATAAATATGTTCTGCATAAATTTTCTATATAATATAAATATATAACGTCTGTCGAAAAGAGCAATTCGATATATCATCCATACTGTTAGTCTTGCAGCAGTATGGGAGCTATATTTAAAAAAAATTATTGAAGCACCAGAGGTTAGCTCGCGAGGTTAAATTAATCCACTTAACGAGAGTATGGTATAATTATAATTCATAGCCAGCAGTGGGGAGTGGGTCGAATGCGCTGTCGACGGTAGATTCGAAAAAAATTAGAGAGCTTGCGATCTCTACGACACAGACGAGGATCGCGTTCAAAAATCAAAATTGGGTATCGCGTGGTGCGACAGACGACGTTTCCCCAGAGCTCTAGATGTACCAGAGTAGTGCAAAGGTCTACCATGTTTAATCAATAATCTAATAACCATATTATATTAAAGAGTTAAGATCTGTTTTCTGTAGTAAAACTAGTGTACACTTTTGGAACTTAAATAGGTGTGTGTGTGTGTGTGTGTGTGTGTGTGTGTGTATATATATATATAACTGAGATAGATATATATATCTTTGACATTTGGCGAAAACAAAAAAGAGAATTCTAGCGCAGTCTAGTGCGGGAATAGAAAAGCAAACCTTAAGCTTATATAGTTATTTGTTGGCTTACTTACTAAGCTTGCTTATTATTTATTACTTACTTATTGAACGATAGATCATCAGGTCAAAAATAGCGGTCAAAATTGCCAACACACTGAAATCCAAATATGTAAAAATGACTTCAATATATATGTGTGTTATTTAATTTTTCATGTAAAAATGACACTATACCCCACATTTAAATATGTAAATCCATATTTGCATGCAGTGTGTTATTTTTACACGGAATTTTAATTACACACATAGGTGTATCGAAGTCACTTATTACACACTTGGATTTGCAGTGATACGAAAGTTGTCGGCATTCAGCTCAGATCAAAGGGTAGCGCTACTCTAGTACATCTAGAGTTCTATGTTTCCTTCGAGACGCATTGTCACGCGAGTGCGTGAGCGAGCTCGGCGGCCACGAGGAGAGGAGTGCGCCAACGAAGGCGCGTCGAGGACCATCAGGGGCGTACACGCCTGGGCGGCGCGCATCTACCGTCTC
>NW_017257203.1:1540129-1548652 GCF_001594055.1 Mycetomoellerius zeteki
CGGCGGCGTCCGTCACACCGGATTCTGCGCCCTGACGTGGCTCGGTGCGGTGGCCGGGAATTTGCGGAGTCCGTTCGCTCGATGGACGTCGGTTCATTTTTTTTTCTCTCCTCGCGACGCCGATCCCTCGAGCGAAGGGGTGTCAGTAGCGACTCACGTGAAATTTTCACCAAATTTGAAATTATTGCGAGAGTGAGTGTTACTACGAGATACGCATATTAATATAAGGATCGATTTTGCTGGAGTATTATCCAAAAATTTAGCTAGATATAGATCTGAAAATAATTTGGTTGGATTATCGAAACAATTATATTGAAAACTTAAGCATGATGAGCAATGCTGCAAAAAGTTTTGACATTCTACTAACCAGCTTGAGCGTCCTACATAATTATGTTGATCGTTCGAACAAAATTATTTTCAGATCTGTATATATCTAGCTAAACTTTTAGATAGATATTTCAGCAAAACTATCCTTTCCGTGCTTAATATTAAATATCATGGTGAGCTTCCTAATTTCCGGGATAATTAACTTCATTTTAAAATTTTCCGTTACATTAGTTTTCCATTCTCTCTAATTTGTTATGTTTAAAAACTTCTTTTCGTTTTTTTTTCTTTCTTTTATTTTTATCTGAGTTCAAATTGACAATTATATTCTCGATACGGGGGAGCTCATTATGACAAATTAATCTTTGTTACTTTTTATATACGTGAATGTATGTTGTCTCTAAAGAAGGCTAAAAAATGAACCGAAACATGTAAGCGCGTTTATCAAATAAAGAAGTTTTTTACGCTTCATAGTCGTATTATTTGCGCAACGTCTTCCGCGTTTTGACTCCTATTGCCTATGTTCTTTCCTGATTCTTTTGATTTATAAGGAGTCTTTGTGGGTTTGATTTGTTATACGGAAATATTAAATATGATGTATTCTTTTGATGTATAGTTTTCGTCATGGAAGTATGTTTTCATCTCTAAAAATAGATTTTATATTAAACGCATCTTACATTTAGATATCCGTGTGTTATGATTGTTACAGCAATGAATTTAAATGCATGGAAAGAACAGTTTTACTGAAATGTGTAAAAGTTTAGTTAGACACAGATTTGAAAATAATTTCGTTGGGCCGTCAAAACAATTATGTAGGACGCTCAAACTGATTGCTAGAATGTTAAAACTTTTTACAGAGTGTTGCTCATCATGCTTGCAGCGATTTCTACATAATTATTTTAATGATCCAATAAAACTATTTTCAGGTCTGTATCTATCTAAATTTTTAGGTACTTATTCTGCAAAATCGTCCTTTCAATTCTTTCTGTTTATGCGTTCAAAACGCGATAAATTATAAGAATAAAAATGCTTGGTTGAGAAAAAAAAGAGACGGAGAGTTAGTTACATCTAGTGTGTTAAATATTCAATGTACATACATCTACTTCTATTAAATGTATACTTATTCCTACTCATAAATATTTTTCCAGAAATATTTCTCTGATTCCTAACATCTATGTTAATATTTTCTTAATTCCATGAAGAAATTAAATGTCGTTTAAGAGAATTCACAATATGTAGAGGAAGGTCACCGATACTGACATAGGTCTCCTAAAGCGACATCCCCTTATTTCTTAGAAACCAATCTTTATAACTTATTAATACTAATAAAAACGTGATCTGTTTAGCTAATTAAAGAAGTACAAACTCATAATTCATATATTTGTGGCTTATTTCTATACCAAATCAGCTAAAAACAAATTTTATGAATCCGAGAAGAAAATTCTTACGATGTTCTTTTGCAAATTGCGTAATTAAAATAATAGTAATTAAAATAAAGTGACTGTATCAATGATAATATTATGTCATTTTAAATGTTTATAGTTTCGTAAATTAGTTTTTTTTACAGAATAGGATATATATCTTTATTTATAGAATAGAAATGTTGGCATTATTGCCTACTATGTCAGTTTTGGAGTCCATTTTGTCAGACGCTCATTTTTGCATAACTTACGAAAAATTTAATTATTGCAAAATTACAAACAGTATTATAAAAACTGCTTATACTATCTGATAGAAGACACTTTTTAGTTTGTATTTATGTTTTTGAAGTTGTATTTTTACCTTAAGAAATATTATCTAAAAACAAAGTAGTATGTCGGTATCGGCTTTAAATGCTAACAGCAATAACAACAACAACAAAGGAAACGATTGCATAATGTAGTTCTTCATTGCATTTATATATGAATATTCTTTATAATTTATTCATAAATATTATTTATAAATGACATTACATTAACCTTTACAGGACGTGACAGCCACTACAGTGTCGCTGAAAGAATGTCATATTTTGAGGCAAGAAATACAATAAAATAATGAATTATAACAAATATTACTCGAGGAAAAATATACGATTTTAAAAATAAACTTCCATCCTCTAAAAATTAACTTTAAACCTATCACACACACACCTCACAACTATTTGACACGTCACTACTGTACAATTTTCACATTTTCGTTATACACGTTGGAAGTGAAAATTAGTCACGCACTGTCATTCCGTTTATCAACTGATAAGTATAATTAGACGTTAATTACAGCTAACTGGTTCAAATAATTATTTTCGAAGATAGAGTCACCTTCGTCATGGTTAAGTATATATAAGTGCAAAAAGAGCTTGGTTTTAGATAAAACTATCCGCAAAATGCATCGCAATATTATCATTACCTACATCAAATATTTTACCGTTCAAGAAAAATGATAGTCGTTTTTTTTAAATTTTAAAGCAAGCGGTTATGCGAACAGTAAACAGATTTGAAAATAATTTTGTTAGACCTTAAAAATAATTATATAGGAAACTCAAGCATGATGAGCAATGCTGCAAAAATATTTGATATTCTAATAATCAGCTTGAGTGTCTTACATAATCGTTTTGACGATTCAACAAAATTATTTTCAGATTTGTAACTAGTAAAATTTTTATGGATCAATTCTAAGCAGAATCGTAAGATTCGTAATGTGTTCTCATAAAACTTGTAAGAATTTATGATTAGTATTCTAATTTTATGCGAATGTATCGTAAGACGTACGATTATTCGTAAATATCTACGATTTCTTGTAAATTTTATGGCTAGTAAAAAGCTGTCTATAAAAATATTGTATAAAGGTTGTATAAGCACTTAAAAATTCTTACAAATCTTACAGGAATATATTACGAGCCTTACGATTCTGCTTAGAATCTAGGCATTAGTTACTTCAGTAAAACCCTTCTTTCCATAGTAAATAAACGTAAAAACTAAAATAAAAATTTGATTATAAAACTGGGAACGTAGATTCTATAAATTGTAGGTAAAAATTCTCATAGTTACGAAATTTCGTTTTCTCAAAGACATCGTTTAAAAATTGTAGAAGCAATGAGACTCGATTTTTAGTCGTAAGATAGATCGAAAGACCTTTCTCGTTCAACCGTATTGTCGTCGAGATCTGCGAGCTCTCTCTCTCTCTCTTGTGGAGCGCAGAATACAGACTTGCGTTGGATGTAAAGACTCTCTAATATAGTTTTAAAAAAGCCGCTTTTTTCAAATTGTTGAAAAAACTGGAAAAATTTCGATTTTTTTTCTCCAAAATTGGTTTCTTGGAAAAATTGCTGTTTTTGCTATGTAAAAGATATAATAAGTAACTTCTAAATTCCTTTATAAAATTAATGCGACCTATGAAATTATGTAGCATTATTTTTATTACAATTTTTTAGTTATCCTTCTATTTTTATAGAAGGATAACTAAAGAAGATAAAACCTAATCTAACCTTCCTTTAGTACATGGCAAAGCTTAAGACAGATTTTTAACTCTAGTTTGTGTCACATTCCGATCTAATGAACTCCTAAAGTCTCTTTGCAGTTTATTTTTTTTTCAAATATTTTGTTACGAATTCAGTTTAAATCCAAATTATTTTCTAGACCTACTATTATCATATAAACATGATGTTTGGACTCTATATTTTTAATTCTTACATTAATTCTTACATTAATAAAAATTACAAAAACAAATAATGTATGTTTTGTATATTTTATTGAATACATTATGCGACCTCATTCATTTATACAATTTCAAAATTTCTGTTACTTATCCCGCTGTGTACCCTATACGCAATTATTTTCTTTACGGAAAAAACCGAGAAGCAAACGTGGTAGATTTTACGAGCACGCGTGAATTTTTCCAAAATAAATTTTTCTACCCTTAGGAAAAAAACCGAAAAAATCCGCGGAAAAATTGGGTTTTTTTCCGATCCTTTAAAACTATTATACTCTCTAATAAGAGTCTGGATATGAGAAAATTAGAAAGCCAGAAAGAAACTTTTGATTGGTCCGCCATGTTGTAACAATTCCTGAGAGAGAAAAAAAAGATAGAACAAAATGAAAAAGAGAAAGAAATAATAAATGTAAGTCCTTTTATTTCATCGATTTTGTTAAAATTACAAAACTACGGTATCTAGACTCTTATTAAAGAGTCTCTAGTTGGATGTATACTTATACTTGCGTGTGGACGCGGGAGTATCTCGCGACTATCATGAAAATTCCCGACCGGCCAGTGGATAAGGTCAGGGTGGGAACGCACGCGAGAAAAAAAAGAGGAAGAAAGACACGAGTGAGAAACCGGAGACGAGACGGGGACGGGAGTTACTGCAGGGAGGCGAGAGCAAGGTCGGTCAGGATCAAAGGGACTCGGACGAGCAGAGAGTGTCGGCGGCATCCCATTAGCTCCCAGAGACGACAACCACCTCGTATCTTGGGCTCGGATCCTCCGAGCTAAAGCGTACGACCCAATGCGCCAGAGCGCGCATCTCTGTAATACGCGAGCGCATAGCTCGATCTCTTCCCTCCCTCCCTCTTGATCTGAAATCATCTTGAAGATACCATCGCGTATTTGTCGCTATTTCGTTACACGTCTTGCTCACGTGGGCGCGAATGATTTAATGCCGCCGGAATTACCGGGTATGAAGCGTAGATATTTCAGCCGACCTGAATCTGTTAACCTTTAGAAAGAAGATCTGTGATTTCGAATCGTTCCCGGAGGATTCAGAAATTACGCTAATCACATTGTTCCGAGATTATAAAATGACAAAATTATCATACTTAATGATAGAATAATCTTTCTCCGTTATAAAAAAAAAGCAGGGAACAATTAGGAGATGATAATTGGACGCTGATTACAAATTTTCAGTTGAATCCGTATTAAAGTATAATATCTACAATTTTGCCGTTTTATAGCTTGTGACAGCTATCCCTCTCTTTCTCCTTCTCTCTCTTTTTTCCTCTCTCATCCTAAAAGCCATTAATTTTTCGTCATCGTTCGTTCCCAGCAAGCCGATTATTGGTACGAATCACGTTGCGTTGACATTAATGAGTAATAATGAGCCAGGCGACAGATTACGATTGTAATTTGCAATTCATACTTAAAACTTCCACGTGATATGACAGAAATAATTACTATCCAATTATGGTGGATGGATATCTTTCGGTACATGGAAGGTTAATCCCCCGTTAATGTTGCAGTCATATACGACGCGTCGATTGATATAAATGTATTAGCGTTCTATCGCACATCATACGATCGAGTCTTAATCGCAATCACTGCAATTTTGTACAGTTTAAATTTGTACAGTTTGAGTTTGTACAATTTAAGCTCTTTCTAGAACGTCAGCTTCGCATCTCGAGTCTCGTTTATTCGATATAAACCGATCATCAAATGTACGAAAATAGGAAATGTATAAGAAAAGAACTGTTTTGTTATGAAGTATCTAAAAGGGTATACAGATCTGAAAATAACTTTGTTAAATTATCAAAATAATTATTGAGAACACTCAATCTGTCTCAGACTGATTGTTAGAATATCAATTTTTTTTGTTGCTCATTATAGGCGGTATTCGTAGTCCGTTCTTATTTTAGAACTGTCTTAAGTAACGTCTTAAAATGCTAATATGACTCTCTGATTGGTTCATGTCATCTTAAGACTGTACTTAAGACAGTCTTAAATATGAGATCTGACTATGAATACCGGCCTATGTTTGAATTTTCTATATAATTATTCTGATGATCCAACAAAATTATTTTCAAAAATCTATATCTAACTAAATTTTTAAATATTTGAGCAAAATCATTCTTTCCTTATACATCTATTTATGAATGAGTGTACTTTTGTTCATACATTTTTAATATTTATAGATATACCTTTAAATATGGAAATTTGAAGGTGCAGCATTGTGCGGGTTCTGCGTAGTTCAAAGAAATGCGAGACGTACCCGCGTGATGCCTTTTTTAGTGTTGACCGTCGAGAGTGCTCAGAAAAAGTTAAAAGCGTATCAACGGTACGGTTCACGCCAGCCGAGCCGAGATATAATTTATTCACAGGAGAAGTGCATGGCGGAGTCGCGTCGATAAAGACAGGGAGAATGTGCTGCCTGGCCCTCGTCACGATTGATCGGTGGCAAAACTCGATCTCCGGAACACGCCGAAGGATAATAATGTCATGCGGCAAGGTGGTCTTCCCCCTTCTCCACACCATCGTCCCTCTTTCCTCTCTTGTAGATAAAAGAGAGCTACGACTGCAACGATTTTGGATCGGCTCGCTACTGACCGAATGTGGGTGGCGGGTTGTTCTCTCCGTTCAGTTGTAGGTCACATATTTTGGGTTGGTGAACGCCACAATATTTTTTGTTTGCATTTTTTTTTTACAAAAGAGATAATATCGCTAAACACGATATCGTCATCTATTTACGCGACGACGTCGCATTTAACTTCAAGTACTGTATATGTGTCAAGGGTTGTATTTTACTATTTCTTCATTTTTATCATTTTAATCTCTAAATTCGACTCGTTAAAATGCATCTTTTAGAATATAAATACACATTTGACATTTCAATATTCGACGTACAAATTATGTTTAGTATCATAAATTTTAATTCGGCATTAATGCATCGAAATTAAAACCCTCAATTTATATAAATATATAAAAAAATATAACGTTATTTGTTTACATATAATATTTACTCTTAAATGTAATTCGCAACGAACAATGTTTTCTCACGCCAATAAAATCTACGTTCGATTCATTTAAAATGCGAAAGGTCGCCGATATGCAATTCAGAGTTTTCAAACTCGTTATTTTCAGGCAGAGAGAAGAAAACATTAAAAAGAAATGTGGAGATTGCTCTATGAGACAAGGAAAAGAAAAATAAGAAAAAGGAAGACGTAGATAGATGCGGCGAAGAAATGTAAGATGTTGAAGTAGAGGAAGACGAAGAAGGAACGGATGAGGAGAAGAAAAGGGGGACATGTGGAGGTATCAGCGATAGAAGAAGAAAAAGCAGAGAGAGAGAGAGAAAGAGAGAAGAGGAACAAGGAGATATCTTGGAGTAGCTTGCTACTACGAAGGAGAGAAGGGGGAAGCGGCGCCGGGGTTTGTGTCGAGGATGTCTGGTTGGCAGTTCAGAGGCGCCGACCCGGTGTCCCACGGCGTTCGTTTGGTATTTCATTAACACCTCCGCTAATTATTTCCCTTTTTTTACCGGCCAGTTTCGTAGCGGAATCAGGGAATGCACCTTACAAGCCCACTCGGTGCAGCCTCTTCTCGCGCTTTTCGATTCGCTTTTCGTGCAGCTGGCCGCCCAAGATACGCGCGTACAAGCCGGCGAATGTACGCAAATGCGTACACACACACATACACACACACGCATGCACGCGCCCGCGTAAGTGCGTACACTCGACTGTATTTAGCAGCGAGAAAAAGGCAAAAAAAAGGGACGACGTACGGGAGAGGTAGCGTGCAAATTTGCGAGCGGTATCACGTCGGCATGAAATGCAAAAATCGTTTCGCAATGTCTGGTCGAGCATATCCGCGACTTGGGCAACTCGCACTTGTCTCCTCGTGATGGACGCACAGTTAAAAATGATCAGAAGATATTATTGGATAATTCGATGTTCGACAAAAATATGATTTAAATCTCATCGACTGTTGTGCAAAAAGTTTATTGCCGTCAATCTTCTGCCAAGTATACGTTCCACTTGACGCTCGCAACGCTTGGAATCATTTCATCCTTATTGTTTATCAAATGTTAAACAAGGACAAATAGAGATAATGCTCGTGGATTGTGAGCGCCAAATATAACGCATCCCAAGACAATCAAGAAACTAGCTGGTCGACGAATGAAAGTTCGTGAATAAATTGGGAAAGGTGTAAGGCACGCAAAATACGTGCTTCACACGAAGCCTCGAGAGAGATCTGCCTGAGTTACCAGAATAACGACGGTCCTAATCGTCTAGAATTCAACGCGAGACCTCACTGGCGACGTCCGGCTCGAGATGACAAGCGCGCTGGACCGAACGCAGCATCCTCGGCGCCGCTCCACCGATACGCGGTACCGCGCGGTCGACACTAAATTTAGGGCGTACGTTTAAATGAACGAAAAGGCCAGTCCTCAGATATCCCCCGTCGAAATTTATGTAGGTGTTGGCCGTGGCTTTTATCAGTCCGGCCAGCATTCCT
>NW_017257203.1:1548681-1558774 GCF_001594055.1 Mycetomoellerius zeteki
ATTCGTGCGACTCCGAGTCGGTCGCACCTCATCCCTCTCCTGTTGTTCCGGTGATCCACCCTGCACCCGATATGGCATGGGAATCGCGCGAGACAACGCATTGATTTATCGATAATAAATTTTCCTCACGCTTGATACGCGCTTGCTGTGCGCCGTCTGGAAACAAGGCGGTGATAATGCGGATAATTGAAAGATCTATCCATGCGTGCATTTCTATTTTTCAGAACTCTTCGAGTCTTCAGTCTCGATGGAGTTTCCCTTGTTCCTCCTTTACTCGACATTAATTAATACTAATTGCCACACGAAAATAACGGTTTTGCTGAAGTATCTAAAAATTTAGCTAGATACAGATTAAAGAATAAACACGATTGGACCATCTAGATAATTATATTGGATGCTGAAGTTAGTTGCTGAAAGTCAAAACATTATGTAGCATTTTCATTTTGCTCAAGTGTCCTATATAATTATTTTGATGATGCAACGTGTTACTTTTAGATCTATATTTGGTCTAATTTGTTTATATTTTAATAAAACTTTTTTTTCCGAATAAATACTGTTCTACACAAACAATTAATAGTTCTCGTTGAATTTTTCACCGACATTTAACTTCTAAGGCCTTCATGTAAGAAAAGTCCCCATTGTATTTCGTTAAATAATTTAATAAAAATATCTGATTTCTCTTTTATCGATAGAATTATTATAGAGAAACAAGACATGAGGAAAAAAATAAATATTCTCATCTGTGAAAAATTTATTCATGCAAATATAGACAACGAAAAAAAAACGTGAGAAAATATAATCCCTTTTAGTTTTTTCAAAGAAATTTAATTAATCAAATTCTTTTATCCGGATCGAGATAAAACTGTCGTTGTTTCGATTCAGTCGCACTGTTTTACAAACTTTTATGAATTATACATGATCATTTCAATAAACATCTCGTTTTATAAGGAAAAGTAATATTTAGCGGTTTAATGATAACAGAATAATTATTATCCCAATGATAGTTTTCCCTCGCGTGAAGGTGCAAAATAGGTGTAAAGATCTTTTACAAGCAACGAAAAATTCTCCGAGGAATCCTTTCGTCAAACATCGCCGGCACTTTATGGCCGTCCTACCGTACAAATTTTTTGCCTCGCTAAAAACTGATGAAACGGACGCGTGCCTTGCAGCCTTAGGTAAACAGACAGACGACGCCTGTCTGCGTTCCTCGCTGTCCGAGAAACTTGCGTGTATGTTCGCGCGACAAGTGCACGTATCGAGGTGTGTGACCACAGAATATACCCGGATGACCACCCGTAGCAGAGCCCGTTGCGATTTCTCCAAGAGGAAAAATCGTCCGGGCGAGATCGAGAACAACGATAAATCGGACATACCGTACCACGTCCGAGCGACGATTACACTTCTTTATAAGCGACCCGAGCGCGATAAGCCTTCTCGAACCACAGCGGCAGCGGTCCCTCTCGTTAGAGGGGTCTAATAACGGGAAGCACAAGACCCCACGTCCGATACTCCGGTGTTGTAAACTGGAGACTTGGAGGGTCTGGCGCCGGGCGCCGACCACAGCCAGACCCGGACATCTTCGGTCCAAGCCGATCCGGTCCGGTCCAGGCCTTCTGGACTTTTTCGTAGCTAGAATAACGACCAAATGGCCCGTAAACGGCTGTGACCATAAACCATAGCACGCGAACATATTTTTGCGTGGCAATCGCATGGCATTACTTCCTGTAAATGTACATCGATGTGTTGAATCTTGTACAAACGATCGGGCCCTATGACATATTATCGATGTGTCCTTACGATACAAATAGCGACAACGTGATGCATTTTAGAGTGGTTTTTCATCGACTTGGAACTTTTTCAACGCGGTAAAACTATAATAGAACATAGAAAAATGTAAACAGTATAAAGCAAATCGACATTTTTTTTTATTTGCTACTGTTTACATTTTTGCCTTTCTCGATTGTGCAATTCGCTTACTATTTACGTTTTACTTGAGTTTTTTTACACGAAAAGAACGGTTTTGTTGAAACACCTAAAAATTTAGCTTGATAAAAATAATTTCGTTGGACCATCAAAATAATTATGCAAAACACTTAAGCGTCGATAACAACGCCGCAAAAAGTTTTAACGTTCTAACAACCAGTTTGAGCGTCCTACATGATTATTTTAATAGTCCAGACAAAATTATTTCAGACCTATGTCTAGCTAATTTTTTAGATACTTTTGCAAAACTGTTTTTTCTATGTATGTCACACTAGAAAAAAGAATCTAATTGCATCTGGTTGAAAATCAGAATTTTCTAGTTTATCTATTATTACATGCACTATGAAAAAAAATTCCTAAATTTAAGTACAATAATATTTTCCTGAATGATATTAAGTAAACATTTCCTTACTGCAAATAAATATTTATTCAAAAAAAGAAAATAATACTTAAATAACATATATGTTTAATAAATATTTATTTACAATAAGAAAATATTTATTTAGTACTATTCGAGAAAATATTATTAGATTGAAGAATTTTTTTCAGTATATAATTTTAGCTGAAATAATTAAAATTTTAATTGATATGATCAAAATTTTCTGGTTCGTTCATTTCCAACCAGAAATTTTTCTCCTTGTCAGTGCGTGTGTGCCACTAGCATAACTTGATCGATATCCTCACCACCAATATTAAAACGTTTTTTTTATCTCCATTCGTTTCCGCCATTTCGTTTCGCGATTATCATTACGGCCTGAATTTAGATCGTTATTATTACTTGTACATTTTAGCATTGAAGTTCGAGCTCTTCAAAATTACGTGGTTTCGAGATGCGTCACGCGATGACAGATACCGATGTCGAGATCCTTATCGTGTCGGTCGACCGGTTAATCAATCGACTGCGCGATAAGCCGCGAAATGTTATCAGACGTCTTGCTCAGTACACCCGCGACGCCTTTTTCTCACCGAGCGGCACGTCTTTGATCTACGGGATCACTGATTTTTCGTTGTACACGCTTCGCGAAGAATCTCTCCGATCATTGATAACTCTGTGTACTCTGTGTGTTCAAGTTAAAAGAACGATTGCGTTCTCTCCATCCGAAGCTGAACGTCCGGATAACTGTTTCGAGAGTCATCATCAGGATAACATGTTGTCGATTTCGGTTTTCATCGATAACAAACCAGATATAATTCCGCACGATTGCCTTCCTCGCTATCCTACCGATTTCTGATTTCTCTCTTTAAACCTGCTATAAATTTAAATATTAAATTTATATTAAATAAAAGTGCAATAAATAAATATTTAACGTAACAGTTTTATATATAAATATTAACGTTTTTGCGCCGCTCTGGATATAGAATACAAGGCTTTGTTTTTCCAATATTTTTCCAATGCTTTTTCCATTGCTTATAACTTTATTTTGTTAATAAAGGTACATGCGTTCGCTTGGTTTACATGTTCATTTTTATGAAAGTTATAAGCAATCAAATTGGGTTAGGTATGCCATATTCAAGTGGGTCCTTCAAGTTAAAAGAACAGTTTTCACGTACTTATTATTTTATATTTTATTTATTTGGTTTCGTTCTTTCAAACATGTCAATAGGAGGAGGGCTGGTAAGAAAATATAAGTAATTTTTATCCCTAAAAGAGAGAGAAGGAGAGAAAAAAGATAGAGAGAAGAGAGGGGGAGGGGAGAGCGAAGACGCAGAAATTCGCGTCTAGACACTGATATATGTCTACGCGCTTCGATAGAAAAGGCCCCGCATCTAATTCAATTGCAGGCCGCCGTTCCGCAAACACTCATGATAATTCAATCAGGCCTACCCTATGACGTTATATCCACTTTCCGCCGCCCCTGCCGAGCCTAACCCCGTATGATGGCACCGCGGCAGAGGGTGGAAACGGCTCGTAATCTCCGTATGAGAACATCTGCACTCTAATCGGCTGATGATTTCCACCGAAGCCGATTCCCCGCTTCTTAACGCGCACGCGTCTCTCCTCTCACGCGTACGAAATAAATCGTTCGTTGATATTGAGCATTCGCGAGGCAAACAATCGGGATTAGCGGGATACTAGTGTTGAGAGCTGGATCTTTATTTCGCAGGTGATAATAGGGGCATACTGATTTTCTATCCGACACACTAAAGTTGTCGTGGGCAGTCGTCATTTTGAGAAGAAGCGTATAAAACTAGTTTTTGAATTTTAAAAGATTATTAATATATTCACGATTGTGTATTATACATTAATACCGCACACATCAAGTTTTATATAAGGAAATGTACCTTGAAAGTTGAATATTTTCTTATTAATCAGAAGATATCAACAAATTTTTATGAAAATTTTTTTAACAAATGCGCTAAAAATGAAAACTGGAACTCAGAATTCGCAGTGTATGAAATTTAATTTTAATTTTAAAATAATTTATGCATGAAGGTGACAAACTAAAAAACTAAAAAATATTTATTGACATTGAATTACAAAGATGGATCTAAAAAAATAGTTATCTTAAATGATATTTTGATATGTAGTTAAATAAAACTATAATTTAAAATATATAAATTAAAACCATGGAATACTTATTTCTTTTCAAAAGAGAAAATAAATAAAAAGTAACGTGCTTTTACATAGAATATTAATACAACAGAATTATCAATTTTGAGTTAATTATATCCATACATGTTAAGTTCATATGATTATACGAATTTTAGAAAAAAACTTATAAAATAAGCATAAATTAACATGCACGTAAACGTTCATTGCCGTCTCATAAATAAAAGATGTAGTTCTGCATTTAATTCACAAAAAGACAGTGCGTCATCAGTTGCGAATATGTTACGTTTATTACGAATTAAATCCCATCGTTTTTTTTATGATACATAATTAAAATATTCTTTTGAAAAATTCTTAAAATTTACGAAATTTCTTTATATATTTTATATTTATCTAACTCACAAATTTAAATCTTTTTTCCTAAAATATTTTCGAGTCTGTTAGTAATTTGGATCTTCGAAACAGAAAAATTTAGATCTTCCAAACATCCTATCTCAGGTATTTTCAGACATAGATATCTATGATTCGATTAGAATGCTCATTGTTTCCCGATTGTGTGCCTTATCAAGAGAGAAATAATCAGATAAACAAAATTGTGGAATGTTACTGTTTATATTTCGCGCAGATTTACTCTAATTACGTATAGTTGCTTTTGAGATTTACATGAAATTATAAATCAGCGATAGGCAAAGTGCGCGTTTAGAAAATGAAAGGAACAAATAGAGAAAGATGGATATTTTTAAATATTTAAATAAACGTCGCGGGACAGAATTATGTGTGTCGGTGAGCGAAGAATCCCAGCGTTAACGTCGCGGTCGTTTTCCATGTATGGAATACTGATACCGCGTAACTCTGTTTCAGGATCTAATCATGCAAATGTATGAGTCGTTAATTAAAACCGACGCAAACTGTATCTCGCCGCGGGACTTGGCAGGGACGTAGAAGATCGACGGGTTTTTGCATTCCCGACCGTCACCGCGGTAAGTAATGCGAATAAAATTTCTCGGTTTTCTCGATGATCATGTTCATTATATAACTATCTACTTTATTTATTACATTTATTATATGGCACGACGTTTACAAGAAAAAACGTTGTTCATTTACGTTTGAAAAGTAAACTGTTTGCAACAGTAAATTATTTGCGCGAAGTAGAAAATGTTTATGTGGCGAAAAATATTTTTCTTTTTTCGAAGAAGACCTTAATGTAACTATTCTCTTCCGTGTTTTCATTATCAGAAGCGATTATCAAAACGTGGAAAATGTATGTGTAGAAAAACTGGCTGATTAAGAGAAGTAATCCTATTTTCGGATCTAAGCGGATCTTAGTGCTTAATATAATAATATTAATATACAAATTTTTGTAAATACATTTTTTTAGTTGTATTTGCAAAAATTTGTATATTAGTATTATTAAGATCCGCTTTACCCAAAAATAGGATTATTTGTTTTAATTGATTTATATTTTCGTCGGTCTAAACTCGAATTATAAAACTGGCTGAACCTATTTTCGATTATACAACTAAATTGGAGAATGCATTACGTGATCAGGTGGAAACAAAGAAATTTCTAACAAATTCATGAAATTTCAGCTAAAATGACTATATTTCATACTTCGATTAGTCATTGGGATTTCGACTATAACCGCTTTGTTAGCCAATGATTAAACTCACATTCAGAATATAAAGTTGAGTATTCTTCACACAATATCAAAATCTAATTACCTAAACTTATTCATTACTGTGTTGCAAGTTTAAGTTATCACTGAGACGAGTTGAAATATCCATGAAACTTACACAGAGACTTTTGTTTGGCGACTTTTGTTTGGCTTTTTTTTTCAAGCATCAAGTGTTCCGATTATCAAACTATGTCTATTCGTTAAAAGAGGCATCGAGATGATATGAAATAACATAGATCTCTTTTCACATCGATTTTTCATGTTACATCGAACATTAGTCTCGCATCGAGATTACACTGCGAGCTCGCATTACTACGATCTCGCAATTCCGTTAATTTAATTATTCTTTGTTCTCGGCGGTGCCTACATCGCGGTCATCGACTTAATTATTCATCCGCCTCATTGAACACATTATCGAATTAATCGCGAGCATAAATTAAAGACCGCGATCGTATCGTTGACGCGCTCGTGCGATCGTGCATGCACTCACCATTCTTTCTCGCGAATAATATAGCGCCGCAATAATTATAAGTGATAAATACAGCTGATATTAATGTTGCCCCCGCGATAATTGCGACTTCGTCGGATCGCACGCTCGCGCGCGCGCGCGAAAAACACGTGTTAAACGCAATACTGTAACATTTAATTACAGAAAATCATCGGCGAATCGTTTCGCGCCGTTGAATATTCCATGTATCCGATTATGAAAATGCGATAACTCGCGTTAATAATAAATGAGCACACGAGCACACGTTTACACGTGGAAAAGGCTCGCCGACTCCTGCGTGAGCGGCATCATTCACTTTATATCGTACAACGATAAGTTCTCCGGGTTATATAACATATCAAACATATTCCCATTCCGAATTCAGTGGCAAGTACTATAAATTTTATATCCAAGATCGAAATTATCAATATATCGGTGAAGTGAAAATTAAGCTCACATCTAATACTCATTTCTCTTTACTTGTAATCCTTTTTTTGTAATTTTTCATCATTCTTATATTAGCTTGATTTCTAAATATAGCACGAGATGCTGAAAACAATGTATAAATCATCGGCTATAATTTAATCAAAGGTCGTTACTCAGCAAATATAAGTTAAATATCAAATTAATAAGTTATTAGTTATTAAATTTAATAACTTATATTAGGCTCGGTATTGACATTTGATTGAATTATAGCTGAGATGATTATTATGACTACGAACTTGAGTTCTATTTAACGTATATAATGTTTGCGCGCTTGAGGAGATGCTATCTTACAGAGAGAAATTAAAGTGTTTCGTATTTGTGATTACAACTACAAGGTAAGATAATTATGGTTAGGCGCTCCAGTTTTATAGTTATTACTGCTGTAATGTTAAACGACTATTATTTTATAGTCGCTTTTAGGGGGGGACAACCGTATATTATTTTTATACAGAATTATAAATGTAATTATTATTACTAACTATTAAAGCAATAATAACTATAGAAGCGGAGTTCATAACCATAATTATTTTTCCATATAGTTAAAATAGCAAATACTAAATACTTTTCTCTCAATAAATGATATGATAATGAAGTTTTTGAATACAAAAAATGTAACTTGGATGTAATCATCGTAGAGTGTGATGATTTTTCTCTGAATGCCAAAATTCGGCGATAATCGTTTTTAATTCTATTATTTTGAAATTTAGAATTACGACGTTTGTCATCGCTAGATATTTAAGAGAAGCTTTTCCGATATTGTAACAAAGAAATATATTAAATGATAAAGAATCTCGTGTTCTCTCGTTGCTGAATTGGTGCCGCGACTTGCTGCAGTAATTTGCATTTTGGATTAACATTATCATTATGCACGTGACGTAACATTAGCATACCGCACGTCGACGAAGATTTTTGGCCACATTAACGAAGAGTATTTCGACGAGATGAACAGCGCCGATAACGTATAATGATGGAAATTATATCAAAGTTCCCTTAGACATGTTTTGGCATTTCTATGATCGCTTTTAAGCGGCAAGATAATTAACGATTGATCCTGTCGATCGCGCATTTCTACAAGCACATTAACAGGTTTCACGTCCGTTACGCTTCACCCCCCGTTACGTACCCCTTGCCTGTCCTGTTTGCAACCATCTATCCTTGATTTATGGTCAATATTACGTCGGAAAATACGTAGGCGATATGCGTCTTTGGTAATAGACGATGTCCCAAGGTTTATTTACCACAAGTGCACTTCATTAACTATAAATTGCTCAAAAAGCATCTGTGGATCCAAGTGATTTTTTCCTTCCTTCTTCCTTTTTTTGCGCATGCTAAGCGCAATCTTTTTATGATTCGCGCTGCAACGCGAGAAGTCGTCGCTCATAAATCACGAGAACTTTAACTGCCGTCTTATCACGCGACAAAAAGATTTTATTCACCTGCGATGACTAGACACGCGTACGACGACTTCCCGGTAATTTCAATGCCAACAGAATTGTAATGACATCACATCGTGAAACGAGGCCATTTCGCATTCTTACGCACTCGGGCCAAAATATTCAACATGCTGCGTGTAATAATTTAACTATGTATAATATTTTAGCATAATTTGTGCGTGCAGTTTGCGTTAAACGCGAGACACTCAATCTAATCATTCGAGACGTGTATTCGTCGTTGCCGCTGGACCTTTTTTTCGCTCTCTTTGTAATTTCGAATTTGAGAGATATCTACTATCGTTTAGCAGAAGGTAATCGTAAAATTGTTGCGTTTTATTATTAAGGCTGCGTACTTATGACGACCACGAACATCAAGAAAATAACTTTTGAAAGCAGAACATAAATGACAAGATTAAATCGTGAAAACTACAGCTAAATGTTTGAAGACATGTATTTAAAGAACCGTATATATTTTTAAAATATTTTTAACTGTATAAATAATTATATGTATATATCGGATATCTATTATTCATATTTAATACATTTGTTCTCTGATTTACGCTAACGTGGATAAATAATGAATACGAAAGGATTATTTGGCCATCTAATTACGACGTGTGCGCAACGAAGTGATACGTTAAGCTAATTTTCAAGCGATCGAGTTTTTTAAACGTTTAAACAGCGACGATGTAGCAAACCATGCAAATCGTAGTTAATTGATAGAAAAAAATTACCATTATCGTTAAAAAAAACGGTTTCAATCGAATAAGATTATTTGCAATGTAGAATTAATCGAGTCAGTCACGACGAGATTTATTCACTTTTTGGACGAAAATTAAAACAATTTGTTGCACATGTACACGAGTTTTGCGAATAAAGATCGGTGGAATCGAAGAAATGGAAAGTATCCTATCTTGTGTGTGTGTGTGTGTGTGTGAGCGCGCGCGCGAGAGAGAGAGAGAGAGAGAGACACCGGCGTGTGTTTCATTTTTCATTATTTTTATATTTAGAACGTGTATTATCGTGTACATTTAGTGGCGTCTATCTTGGTTCGCACAGATTTTATGCTTTTATTAAGCTTACTTTATGAGGGACATGAAACGGCAATTTGTTCCTACACGTCGCGAAGCTCCTTCATATATTTTAGTATCATATGAGCCTCTCGGAAGTCAGATTGATTAACTGTATGAAATAAGAAATAACAAAACTCTCTATGGAATAAGAGAATCGATGAAGTTGTAAATTGATTGCTCCGATATTAATTCCCAGAGCTGACGGCAAAATCTGTAATACAATTAACTGACACTGCAGGGTCTGTGAGGCTCATTTAATATCTACATGTATATTGATTAAAAGGTATTATTTAATTTGAAGAAACCAATATGATATAATTTATATAAAAAAGAATGAATACTAAATTTATTTTAATACACTGAAAAAAAGATTGGTTGCAAATTAGATGGTAAAATATGGCATAG
>NW_017257203.1:1558924-1561124 GCF_001594055.1 Mycetomoellerius zeteki
CAGCCAATCTTTTTTTTTTTTCAGTGTAAGAATAATCGAAATTTGCAGATGTAACATAAAGAAAATTGAATTACTTGACATTTTTATGTAAAATGACGATTGTTACAATAATAAATACATGATTTCAGAACTAATAGTAGATTCAATTATATAATAATGTATTCTTTGCCTTAATATTGCTTCACATGGAGAAAGCCGAGTTAATGATAGCGTTCAACAGAAAAAGCGGTTTTGCAATTATTATGAGATTCTTTAATATCTTTAGTTTATACAGTTATATCATTGAAGAACACGACAAGACGAATCATACTAAAGACTTGCACGATATTTGCAAAGCTACTTTTTCTGCTGAACGTAGTCATTTTTACTCAACTTTGTCATTCAAACAATCACTGCAGAGGGTGTCCAATAAAACTGTCAGCTCCGGAAGGATATAATTGCGTAAGTTCAATAGACCCATGTCAGGTCTACAAGGTTAAACTTAACAAATTTACAAGTTTGGCTTATAACAATAAGAGGTTCGCACATATATATTTCAAATCTCTGCGTGAAGACTAGGGAAGAGAACAGCTCAAATACTCACTCTGCGTGGGATCGGCCGGCTCGTCGTGTATATTGACCGGTGAAATTTTCAGCGATCTCGGAGGGCCCTGAAAGCCGATGGGCCCGGGCCCCCCGGCTGCGCCCACCCGCTGCATCACACCGGCAGCCCCTATTTCCGCAGCTCTGCCACTCCTGCGCACCTCGCGCGACGGTTTTCGAGCAATCTTGAAGCCTTCGTACGCCGACCACCGGCCGTACCCTTTAAACTCGCTAAACTTCGGCCCGACGTCTCTGCTACCTTTAGAGCGCTACCGAAGCTCACCGGGGGTCGAATCGTCCCCGACACGTACAACACGTTAGATCAAGAAGAGTTTCAGATTTTTCTGCTGCTTTCCTACGTCATCGGATTAGAACTCAATTCTTATGCGATTTAGAAGCAGAGAATCACGCGTGTCTCCCGATAAGCTTCTCAACGAACCACACAATATCAACGTAATGTAATGGTGACTTGTATTATTGTTTTATCGAAATGGCAAATATTCGAAACGTTCGTTGGCAAGTTTTGACGAATTTTGAAGGCAGTTAAATTAATCTCTACCGAGTGTGATTGGCGCTCCGTCTGTTGTTCCAGCTTGTCGCCTGTCCAGTTCAACCGACACCTTCACAACTTCTTGGTTCGTTGAAAGTTTATTCGTAACTCGCTATTTTTTTTATATTTCCACGACCTCTTGCTTTGTCGAGAGTTCCCTCGGTTCACCTGGCACTTCCAACTCTTCTCTTTCGCGGTTTTTCACTCGATCCTCTTGCTCCGATTCTTCTTCAGGATTTCCGTCGAATCACCACACTTCGACACGCACTCCCTGAGTGTCGCGAAACTTATCTTGCGAGTTTGGCGAGAGGTTTTTCGTGGATGTCAAGTGTAAATGCGATCATAGACATGATCGATGACTGTACAGAACTGGAAGAACATTCCTGATCTCTGCGATCGAGTTTGACGTTCTTGCCGGAGCAACTGGCTCCGAAATCGGCTACTTGCGGTCCCTTACCGGAATTGCGACACGATTACGTTCTCGTCACTCATCAGCAACGCCGGGTGAGAAGTAATGATCGCAATGTAATGATGAATATTCCGTTACTGAAACTTTTGAGGAGACGAATCGAACGATAACAGACAACGATAAGGGCAAACGTAAGAAACAATCATTGTAGCAGAAGCTGGACGAGACGTTTGAAGAAAGGTATAGAGATCAGAAGAAAGAAGGGGACAAAGGGATAAGAGGGGAGCAGGTGAAAAGAGAAAGGGCAGGCATCAAGAGAAAGACAGATGGAAAGGGAGGGAGTGAAAGAGATAGGGAGAGAGAGATAGAAAGAGAAAGAGAGAGAGAGAGAGAGAAAGAAAGAAGAAGAGAGACGATACGGTTACACGAAACTACTCCAACGAAACTGACGACGCGGGGCCCCGGGAGCCACTGACTGCCAGTTAGGCGTCTCGCTATAGTCTGCTGGAGAATCCAACCCAACCTAACCGGACCCCACTGCCGGATCCCCACTATCCACTCTATTGCTCTCTCGCTCTCCTCCACCATTTCTCACTCGCACCCACCGCAGACCGGTGGTTCCCCTACCTTCGCCAGGACCTCGCGGCGGATCTCTGTAA
>NW_017257203.1:1561152-1583410 GCF_001594055.1 Mycetomoellerius zeteki
CCTATCGAACGCGAGAGAGCGGCGCGCGACAGTGAACGATTCGTCCTCGCGGTGGAGTCGACGCCGTCCGGGATCCACGCCTCCGCGGCCGCCCGGCGAACCGGCAACAAAATGGCCGACGCGCACCTAATCGATTCGCGCGTGTGCCTATCCTCTCTCCTGCCTATCCTCCGCGACTCCACGCATCCTTCTCCTCCACCGTAGCCTGTCCACCTCCATCGCGTCGCTCTCCTCCTACCACGTTATCTCTCTCTCTCTCTCTCTCTCTCTCTCTCTCTCTCTCTCCCTCTCCTCCACGTTGCTCCTGCGCTTTCCTTCTTCCTGCTACCCTCCTTTGTACGCCACCGGGTTGCCCTTCGTTGTTCCTTTGTCTTGTCTCTTCTCTCTTTGTCTCCCTCCATCGTTGCCGATATATCGTCGTATTCGCCTGCTCGTCTTCGCCGACATATTTTTCATCATTCCTCTCCTTCTCTCCCCTGCCTCTCTCCTTCCCTCTCTCACAGCTTCAGCTCTTTCTCTCCGTTAATCTGCGAGCTGCCGTGATGCTACCCGATGAGCGGTAACCAAGGGCCGGGTATCTATGTCGTGTCCGTGGCACGCTACGCCCGCGTCCGCTCGACTGCAACTCGCGATATCCTCTCTCCGAGACTCTTTCTTCCTCTCGTTTGTTCCTCGACTATCTTACGATTCCGTTGTGCTGATATATACATCGCGATCCACTATCTCACGTGATTTGCGATCAGGAGACCTATTCTTGAATCTATTATACGAAAATCTGTAATATACATAATGCATCCCGTACAGTTGCAGTAATATTGCAATATTGCTCCTATGCTATATATTATACTAACTTTTTATATTATGTGATATTTTTTGCAAATAAAGTCTCAGATCGACAATTAATTGTACTTATCTATACGAGAAGAACGATCTTGCTGAAGCATCTAAAAATTTAGGTAGATATAAATTGGAAAACAATTTTATTATTGGATCATCAAAATTTTGTAGGAAACTCAAGTATAATAGCAAATAAGCAATGTTGTAAAAAGTTTTGACATTCCAGCAACCAACTTGAATATCGTACATAATTATTTCGTATTTGAATATCTTACATAATTATAATATTTTAATTGTCCGACAAATTGTTCTCAGATCCGCATCCAGCTAAATTTTTAAGTACTTTAGCAAAACCGCTCTAGCAGATAGAACAAGAGTTATAATGATATACCATAGAACATTATGACTTTATTTATTATTTATAAACGAATCTATAAGTGACAAATAAAGTAACAAATGATGATGGTATTATTACTCCATACAACGCAAAATTTGCAACAACATTACGTTTTAGCAATATTGCGGTGATATTGCAAACGTTGTATCTATATTTCTGCAAATTTTTGTGTTGTATGAATTAGAGTTCTCTGTGCTCTACCTGGTTCTCTACCTGGGATATCTTTTTCTCTTCTTGTTTATATTAGTTAATCGAATAGTTAAATAATCTTATGATGGAGCAAAATACATGATCGGGTTATTAGTAACGAAACAATTTCCGTACATTTAACACAAACTGGACCGGTAGTTGCCGAATACTCGGCATTGCCTCACGTATACGATCAAAAAGATATATCTTATACGTTCGTGTCGTCACGGATGGAGCTATCTCTAATGGCGGCCACTTATATACGCGCAATTTTTCAAAATTGACAGACATCCCGACATCTCTCATTCCTTCGTATTTCGCGTTAAATCTCGAAAACGTTCCGGCTCTCGAGCTGTTTCCCTTCATTTCATCGTCCTCCTTTCTGAGCAAACCGTCGCTTTAAAGGAATATTCGAGGACACTTCGAACGTGTCTCCGGTAGAGAACAGCGGGACTCTTCCTACCGCCGCACGAGGTATCGATTAGGTCGATTTCTGCGCAATGTCCGACAGAGGCTAGAAACATCGCGCAGCGAAAAGTTCGGTTCGGATTCCATTGGATGAGAATGGGTGTACTGTAGCCATTCGATTTAAGTATACTTAGCCGATAGTTTTAAAGGTAAACCGAAATCGAAAGAAATGGCGTATGCGAACGGCAGATCCATTTCGGCCTGCATTTCGTCCATTATAATTTTGATTACGGAGTGTCTTCCGATTTCAATAAAAAGTGACAGAATATACAATTAAGAAATTAAGACAAAATAGAAGAGGAAAATAAGTGAGGCGACGATGATGAATGCGATGGGGACAATGACGTGGGGAATATTTTACAATTACTCTCGATTAAAAAATACAAATATTTGTTATTTGTCATTTTAATTCTAGAGTCACAATGTGTTTTATTTCGAACCGGAATCACAATGATTACCATGTTATTAAAAAGCTTGTCTTTCTCCATCTCTCTCTCTCTCTCTCTCTCTCTCTCTCTCTCTCTCTCTCATATCCTCTCTCTCAATGATAATACAATTGAAGATATTCTACATTTTTAAAAAGGTTCTCTCTTCCTTTTCCTGTCTCTCTCCCCTCTCTTCCTCTCTTTCTTTCTCTCAAACAGTTGAAGATAATAGGTTCGTTAACGACAAAGTGCTTGCGAAGTAAAATGTTTTGTCTTTAATACTCTCTGCGTGATAATTTTTAATTAAATTCGCACATACATAACTCTTTCGACATTAAGTCGACACATCTGTTAGCTTTGTGAGTCTAGAATTAGACGTTTATGTTATGTTCTCGTCTCTAATGATAATTTCTTTTACTTCATTTTCTGGAAATCTCTCCGGTTTCAGAGAAAACACACTGCGGTTTGTATTGTCATGTACGCACTACTGTTTCAAGATTGAAAAGCGTCGAAGCGTTGTTATGCAAAGTCGAGCTGACCCACCGAGTAGAATTTGAATCGAGTAAATGGAGTCTCTAAAGTAAATGGAGTCTCGTGTTCGTCGAACTCATACTCGCATATATAATATAATAACTCATCCCCTTAAATTTTTTAGATTAACTCACCTTCGTCCGGTTAGCGGGCGAGTGTTTTTAATCTCGTTGGAATAACGCTGAATGTCACCTTTATCAACGCTGATAGGGATGATGATGTCGGATGATCAAATAAAATTTTGGCTCGTCCGACAGTTTTTTGCTCGAACATTTTGGCCCGACTAAAGTTTGAAGCGCTCGCGTTTCTCGCGGAAGTAAATATTTCCTTCGCGCTCGTCGAGTCGGTGTGATTCATTCTCGCCACATTATCCGACATTACGATTCAACGAGAGTGAGCTTTTTGCCTGAAAGTCTCGTTAAATTGTCTGGTCTCTATAAGACACGTCGCGCGCACGGCTGTATCAATGTTTGACAAGATTACGTCTGCTGAATGGCGGATTGAATATCACAGCAGTTACCATTTTCATATTCGAGCCAGAAAAAAACGCGGCATTATCCGAGCAATTAGAATCTCTTTTTTTCTTAATGTACTAAATAGCGTCTCTCGGAGGGGCAATTCTAGAAATTAATCCATTAGATTTTATTGTAAAATACGCATATTCGTGATAATATATTATAAAATAAATGGAGCAGCGCGGAATTAAATGTCAGCGACTGTATAAATTAAAAAATCTCATTTTCTTTTGTTAAACTGTTATTTTTCACTCAATATGAACTTTATCTACATGAAATTGTAATTTTTGCAGAATCAAGTCAATTATCAATATGGTTAGAGATTCGACAATAAAACTACTGAAATAATAGGACAAATTTCAAGATTTTTTTTGCATCTGTTCTTGTATTCCACAAATGTTTACGTAAATGTAATTTGCAATTTTTTGTTTATTATTAATAGTTGTATATTATTCGTTAATATACATAAATCTCTTACAAATAATTTCAAAGTGGACATTTAGTGATAATTATGAAAATATTTCTGTAAATGTTGGGAACGAAAATAGACAATATTAAAACAAGTATACTCGCTTGCATTAATGTAAAAATCAATCTCTTAAGCCTTTCAGAGTAAATTTATTACTAGAAAATTATCGATCGATCGAAGATATTAACGAAAGTGAAAGTTAATGCCATTTAGACCTCGGTATTGTATTATAATTTAAAGTGGATAAAGATAACATCTCTATTGTACATTTGCTAAATGTAACTGCGTTTCATTTCACGTGAAACATTCAACATTATGGTATTATAATTTGCAATAAAAACTATCCTTTGTCGACTATTTATTGATATTATCTTTGTCGATTTAGTGTATAAATTAGATTAAATAATATCGACGTTTTCTAATACTAGGTATTCAGTGTATAAATTAAATTAATTAATATCGGCGTTTTCTGATATTAGAGAGTATATTTGCGTTGACGCAAAACGCGATGCTCGTATAATCGCAAACGAATACAAAATCTGCAGTGATTATATAATTAATGTAAAGCACAGTCCTGATTGAAAGTGAAAGTACCGATGGATATTGTCGATTTATTCCGGTGACTGATCGCTTTATCGTTCATTATCCGATTTCGTAGGATCAGTATTGATCTCTTTGCAATGATGACGAAAAGAATAGTTGAACGGGATGTAGGCGCGGTTCGCGTGTCACACGACACAACGGTGCGATTCAAGCGGAAGCTTCTTTCTTCGAATCGAAGCTGAAAGGAACTTGCGCAAGAAAAAGAAGCAAAAAGAGCAGCAGCCTCGCGTGGCGTGCTGCGATTCGCACGGCAAAAAAGGAAGAGCTTTCGCGGTTCGCTTGCGGCACATTTAGCTAATCCGCGTTACGCCAGCGAGTCGGTCGGCGAGCCGGGAGGAATACAATATCGGGGACTGGCCATTTTGCTGATAAAAGATCCATCTTGTCGTGTATATACCTCGCAGTCTATGGAGAATTTCATTTAAAAATGAAAAAATATTAAAAGAGGTAAAATTTTAACGAATAAACGGAAACGAACGTTGTGAGAAAAAAATTAAAGAAATTACGAAATTTCCAGATCCAGTACATCTCTATTTTACACTTCGTAGTCTATCTCTTTTAAAAATGTTACAAGTTAAAAGAAGTAAAAATTAAATGAATAAATATAATAGAAATTATTAATTTATTGTAATAAAAAATCAAACGGCCAAATTTTAGGATCTGGAACACGTAATATTTGGATTGTTTGTACAGAAACACTCAATTGACGATGTTTCACGTTATACAACGTGAGTTATACATGCTGATTGTACAGTGTGAGTCTCGGTCAAAGAACCGAAAGAATTCGTTGCGGCAATGGCTTTAATGTGGCTTGTAAATTTAACAAATGAGCATGCATTTGACCTCCATTTACGAAGGAAGTTGTCTGAACAATTTTATGCATTCCGGATGCTTCTACTTCGAATGTCACGAAAATATTACTGTATCGTCGTTAGAGCGGAGGTAAACATTTCCGAACGCTTTTATTATCTCGATGAGTTCAACGATGAATTCAGCTATATAAAGAGCCAACGTTTTACGGGAACGTATACCTAATGTCTTATTGCGTTTACAAAATCGCACATAAGCTGAATTGATCAGAAATAAACCGTGGATTTTCGGGATACGCTTACAAAGTGCATGAGCGAGGAAGATAAGTCACGAACGATATATTTTGACATGATGACATACATTCGAACTTACTATAAATGTTTGTGACGTACACCTCGTAGTACTCGTAAAACTGTCAGTACCATTACCATCATGAGGCATTAAACTGGTTTGCATCGAAATTTAAATATACCTTTTTTTAATGCAAATTGACAATACAGTTTTCATTTTTAAGATAGTTACAAGTAAAGAAAATTATCCATACACATACTCTCTTGTAAATTTGAAATTAAATTTTATTATTTTTAATTTCGCAATAATATAATTTCACAATAATTTAATTAAACAAATAATGGAATTGCAGGTTCTATGAATAAATCAACAAAAAAGTAATACCTGTAAGAACCAACACAAGTTGTTATTTGTTAGGATAAATGCTCTCAAAACTTAACTTGAGAGCATGTTTTTTAAAATTTGCGAGACTACTTAAGTTATGAATATTTAATTTATTAACAACATTAAGATGTAATTTGAATACTGAGGAGATCTTTACCCGAAGAAACGAGGGTCGAAACGTTTATAAATAAATGTTATTTTAATAATATTAATGTTTACATGAACAATTTGTATATATATAGCTCTTATAGATATTAGTCTTTCAATAATTTGTTTAATAATGAAATAGGTTATAATTTACTTATTTATTCTGCTTTAAGTTTGTACGCAAAGAGATTCGCCGATCTCTTTTATCATACATAAATACACAATACATATAGAAATATACATAATACAACACACACGCTCTTACGAGAACATAATTTATTTATTATTTTCTACGCGCTAATTTAATTAAATTATTTTCATAATTTAATCTCAAATATATAATATTATTAAATTTATATTTATTATGATGTTGAAGTAAAAAATTGCTCCAGATAGTCTCAGAACGTCCGATAAATGATGAGACTATTCAATTCTTTCTAACGTGTCGCAATCGGTATGGAAAATAACGAAATCCTCTGCTTCCTCTGACTTGCCATCGTGAATCGGAAAACGTTTCTCGACGATATCGAGTGTTAGAAGATCGTTCGTCTTAGCGACCGGTAAAGCGCAGCGTGCCTCGAAATTATGAGATTTTACAATGGGGTGGCACAACGCGGGACAGGGATGCTTCGTGAAGTGGGAGCGTAAAGGAAGGCTTCTTAAGCGGCTCAGTGCGTAGAAGCGTGTAGATGCGGGAAGCCGACAAAGCTATCAGCGTCGAATGCATCCCGGAGCAGATGCTTCTCTGCTCGATGCTTCTTTCTCCATCTCCCTTCCCTCATCATTTTCCCCTTCTCTCTCTCTCTCTCTCTCTGTTTCTCTTTCAGAAGTTTCTCGCTTGAACCTATCGAAGGCATGCCGATAGTCCGCAATAATTCACGCGAACTTCAAAACGCTTACAACGAGCCGTTGCCACGGCCGGGTATTCGTCGTCCTATTCCTCTCTCACAAGTCCTCTATTTCGGAGTGTTCAGTGCGACTTCCCAAACTAGATAGTAATTTGACACGAAACTCAACACTCACAAGAATCTCTCTCTCTCTCTCTCTCTCTCTCTCTCTCGCTCTTTCTGATTTGAGATATGAATACTCCTTGACTTGAGGTTCTCTCGTTTTTATTAATATTCATGGAATTAATATATTAATTCAATAACGATTCACGGAATTATTAATATTTGGAATTGCGAATTGAAAGAAGATAAATGAATATTTCTTAATCAATTTTTATCATAAAGTTTTTGACTTCACAGGTGCAATAAAAAAATTCTATAAGAATCTACGCGCTGAAATAGACACGTTATACTTCTCTCTCCGTTCTTGTATAGTTACAAAGATACATATAAAAAAATTATAGAAAGAATAAAAGTATAAATAAGTATGGAATCAATTACTGAAATATTTTTATGTAGTTCTCTACGTAGAGAATGTGTATAGAGAATCACTCATTGTCAGCCAGCGTGTTCCATTTTTCTCGGAAAGAGTTAATCGTTAGACGCGCGCGCGCGCGCGCGAAACACAAAGCTTAAATCACAGAAGTGTTCGATGTTGCAATATTTAAATCTACATAGCAGGGGTAAAAAGGACGCATTTAAAGATGAAGAACAAAGGAGGGAGAGGAAGGGACAACGTTGCGGAGAGAATGCAAAACCTAGGATGGATTAAGGTTTTCTTTTGCACTGAGACGCCTCGGGGTACCAATTGACCTCCATATTTACGACCGTCCGTCGTATCGGGAGCTGTTCTGAGCCGCTTAAGTAGGTAGGATTTAGTTCCGTGAAGCGACAACGAGTCGTGGCTGCCAGTCCCCCGCGTTAAGGCGCCACTCGCTATTCTTTTTCCTGCTACCTTACAGACCAGATCTGGAATCCCAATGGCGAGTCTACAGAAGCGCGTTCCATACTAGAGAGAGATAAAACTCTGACAGCGGTTTATCAGTCCAACGATTATCCGTTAAAACAAAGGAGGACAACGTTTTGAACAAACATAAACAAGTAGCCTAAAATGAGCAACTATTTAATTCTCATTAAGTTAAATATCTACTTCGTGTTCGTGCAAAAAATGCAAAAAATTATTTTATATGTATAATTTCCATTTGAAACCAAAGAATGTGTTTAAAACGTAGATATATGTGTAATAAATTAATTTTCTTATTTAGCTTTCAAATGTTCTCTTTTATGGTACTCTCATTGTATAATATTGTACAACAGACATATACATATACATATGTCTACAATAATTTAATAAACGATTTTTCTCAATTATCAAGTAGCATACACTGAGAAAATAATGCTGTTGATTCAATTAAAGTCTATATTACGGACTGTCACTAGCATAAGTGATTAATTTATGTATATTTTTATTGACATAAAGACATAAATTATTATTTCAATAATCAAGGCCTTTATGTCAATAAAAATATATATGAATTAATTACTTATGTTAGTGACAGCCCGTAATATAGATTTTAATTGAATCAACAGCATTTTATTCTCAGCGTAACTATTTACAATAGATTTTTAAATAAATTTAAGAACATGCGATATCTGTTCGAAGTAGATATTACTTAACTTTACGTATTAAGTCCAATTATACACGCGAATGTTTATAAACACTTGTTTTCATTTTTCACCATTAACGTTTCGAAACGTGTCTTTTCATTATTCATTCATGTATTTGTCGATCAGCTGATTACAACGTCTTGGCGAAAGTAAAAATCAAAAGAGAAGAGTGACACAGAAGCATAAATAAAACTTCTAGGAGACGAAAGTTAAGATGTTTACGCTTCTTTTCTATGTTTCGTTGTCTCATTTTTTGTCTTCTAGGAGCTTGGTTTACGTTTCTGTTATTCTCCATTTACATTCCGATCTTTATTTCGCCAGGATCGAGTTCACGGATTCGAAATCCAAATTCTCCGTAATCACGACTCAGTTCTCAGATAATTTCGCACGTCTTTATTTTATATAAATACAATAGTTTAAAATATGAAATATACTGTTAAATTTATAATGTCAATTTATAACTCATTTTAACTATTTTTATAATTATTTCTACATCGCTATGCTCCTTCTAAATATGTCGTTAATTTAACAATGGAAAAATTTAACTTAAGAAAATCTAGATTAAAAATTTTATTCAAATTTAATATATTATTTATAATATTTATATCAAATATATATATGCATACGTTAATATGGATATTGTTTATTTTAAAACTAACCACAAAAATAGATTGATTTACATGTTGACATACACATGTAAATTAAAAGTTAAAAAACTCAAATATTATTTTTAACTTGGAGGGATTGGGTTATCGCGCGCGCATTTGATATTTAATAGTATACGTCTTATTTCTAAAAAAGAAAATATCAAACTTATTTTAATAACTTGAATCATTTTATCGATAACAGTGTTATTAACTGAATACCGTGTTACAAAAAAGATTTGATACGGATCGATTTCAGTGACACATAGCAGAAGAATGCTTTTTGTCCTCAGAACTTTTCTCCTGGAAGAGTCGATACAATGAAAATTGTCAACCGTGTCAAAGCCGTTCGAAATTCCGAAAATCGAAAAACTGCGAACATCAATCATGTCTCTCTAACGGTAAATTTGTGCTAATGAGGGTACGCTCTAAAAGAAGTACAAACTCAGGTAACTCCTCGTAAATTCCGAGAAAACTTTTAATGAAAGTCTCGTTTTCAGTTTCTGTACAATATTTTGATAGATCGTCGTGTATATAAGAATGACATATATATTTTGTGTGTGTGTGTGTGTGTGTGTGTGTGTGTGTGTGTGTGTGTGTGTGTGTGTGTGTATTACGGACAGAGGCGAAATCATGCATAGGAATCGTTATCAAACGGCAATTACATAAAAATTAGTTTTTGTAAAATTTTCGAGAATTTTATACAGGGTGTCCCATTTTAAATGATCCAGCCAAATATCTCGAAAATTAAACCCAGTAGACAAAAATGTTTCAGACAAAAGTTGTTTGACTTGAAGGGGGACATAAGATGGTGCCATCGATTTGACCTTGGATAGTCCTCTGAAGGTCACGTGAAGGTCATCTTTAATTTTTTAAATTTTATAACAGTGAAAAGGAATAAATATCATCTAAACTTTAGGGAATAAATATTAATATTTCTAAAAATGATGTTATTTATTTCTTTATGAATTATAAGAAATAGGGTTCTTAATAAAGTAAATGGTTGTATGTGCTACGATTATCACTGTGTAATTACTTTACACAATTTAATATTTTAATAATCTTGCTTTATAATGCCCGATCTTGCTTTATAACTTAACTAGTACTTAACGAAAATTAACTTAATTATAGTGTTTTGGAAAGCTCTCGAGATGAGCTGTAAGAATGTGAGAAATAAGGGGTTCCATTTAAAAAATTAAAGGTGACCTTCACGTGATCTTCAGAGGACTATCCAAGGTCAAATCGATGGCACCATCTTATGTCCCCCTTCGAGTCAAACAACTTTTGTCTGAAACATTTTTGTCTACTGGGTTTAGTTTTCGAGATATTTGGCTGGATCATTTAAAATGGAACACCCTGTATACTCAGCTGAAATTAATCAATTCCAATATTTTTAAGTCTCACATCTCGTACGTAATTCAATTTCAAAATTTTCTTGTCCTTTGAATATCTAATCGATCTAATGCATTGATGCTAGAAAGGAAGGAATAAAACGATATCAATTGTCTAATTTGATTGTCTTTGCTATCGTAATGATTCCTTATACATGCATCCTACTGAGAATTTTTTATAGCAACCAGTGATATTTAAATTTAAAATAAGATTATAAAAGAGACGATACTTTCTCCAACAAAGGTACATAAACTGATCCTGACGCTGTTGTACAATAGTAAAACGTTAAGTGCGTCTTGTATCGTTGCTTCTGGCGCCAGACTTTATGACGCTTGTCATCCAACGACCAGGTAGTTTGGTGATCCTACTGTCACCTTCATAGAAACATTTTGAGTGTACATCCTTCACGTTGTGAATCATCCACTCGAAATCCTCGTGTAGCTGAAAAGGTAACAAAAGAATCTTCCAGTTTTCATATTTATTATTATGTAAACTTTTCAGACCTGATTTTATTGGAATCATGTTAAAATCTTTTTTTAGTTAAATTTATGCGCACTTTAATAAGTAATTTATACTAAATAATTTTTTCAAAACTTTTATTGTTTCCAACATATATATTATTATATGTCGATAAAATTAAATAATTTCAATGAATGTTTTCAAATTTTAGTACATTACAATGTATGCAGAGTCTAAAGCTAAAGAAGTTAATAATATGCAAGTAGCCTCGACAAACAGATGAAAATATAAGTGGCGAGAGAGAAAAAGAGAGAGATAAAGGCGTTTATATTAATACCATAAAGTAAGCCATTTAAAAATATAAAAATGTAAAAAAATAAAAAAAAATCAACAAAAAAGTTGTGACACAAAATAATATCTATAAAATAAAATAAAGAAAACAAAGATAAGAAAAAATAATAATAAAGATAAGATAGATAATGAACAAAATTGTAGACAAAAGAAAAGTTAAAAATAGAGAGAGAGAGAGAGAGAGACGCGTGTAGTTATTTATTAAACGAAATTGAAACACCCACGAGTCGATCAATCTGTATATGTCGACGATGAACGATGAGCTGTAGCACGGTCGGATTTTATTTTAAGACTTGAATTATACGAACGATGGCATGAGCGCCAGCCTATAGCTTGTATGTAATGTATATATACGCTGAGTTGCTTGTATTTGAATTTTGCTCAGTAAGCAAGAATCTATTTCGTCCATAGTCTTATTCCTCGTTTGCTGATACTGATTTATAAGTAAGAAAAATACTTTTTTCTTCAATTTTATAATTTTATATTCAATCCTCTCTCCCTTTTCTCTCCTCATCTTTCGCTTTCTCTTATATACTTTAAATAAATTCGTAAAGAAATAGGCAAATTTATCTCGCAACTATTGCTATCAGAAAAAATTAATTCGCTTTGCTGTCGCTTTTTTCTAAAATTCAAATGTATCTTATTATCGCGATTGCGATTCTTATTTAGGGAACGTTCGATAGTGAGCGCATTATTTTCGCGTGGTGAAATCAGCCGCTGTTTAGCGAGCGCACATCGATTTCCGCGAGCGCGAGCGCGTATCGACGCCGAAAATATGTACATGCTGCCGTGTATAATTCGTGCAAGACCGCGTGCACGCGTGTATGTGAGCGTGCGTGCATGGCGTGCATGGCGGCGTGAAGCACGCGCGCGCATGCTAGTATAGAACGGATGCTATACTACCGGCACGGTATGGCCGCACTCTGCACTTCGACGCGCCGTTATCTCGGCACCATCTAGCTTGGCTAAAAGCTTCTCCCCATCAACCTCCCTCCTTCTGTTCCCTTACTACGGGCCTGGAACCTTCTTCTAGCCGACGCCGCGGCGCGGAGTGTTATAGTGCGTCGTACCCCCGCGTGTCCTAATTTTTCTTCGAATTGGTACGCTTGTGCCGTTTACCATCCATGCTAAACCGAATCCCTTCTTTTCGATTCGACTGTAAATCGAATATTCGGATTTACATTCGACTGCCATCGAAATGTTCTCGTATCTTTTTTTTTTATTAATATAAAGCAGTATTATACATATTTTAATGGCACGAAATTCAATTATTCAAAAGGAAGACCGAATATGAGAAAATGTCTTTATGATATTATTTAATTTTTGGATTTTTTGAGTCTTTTTAACGTTACATTTTGTTCAGTTTTTTGTGTTATTTGCGGAAAAAATCTAGCGATATTTGAACATATTTGAAAACTATTGTTTTATTAACGAATTATAGATATGTATGACTAAAAAAAAATTGCATCAATAGGCTTGATTAAATAATTCTACTTTGACGATTAGATCTTTGTTTCTAGTCTTCTCTGACGATTAGAACAGTAAAATTATAATACGTCAGTAACTATTTTTCAAGGGCTCAAGCAATGCTCGAGCTCTTGAAAAATAATCCGAAAAAGTCTTAGAAAATCAAATACGAAGAACTGAGAAGTTTGAAAATAGTTCAGAAATTTCGATAAGTCGGAGGTCTATCTAAAGATTAGTAGATGGAAAGATATAAAAGTTGTACAAAAAAAATCTGAGGAAAGAAACCTATTTCACCTGTCATGTCTTTGTCTTCGGCTAAAAAAATAGAATTTTGCCTCAATACCATAAATATGACTTAACGTTGAAAATACAGGTAATTTTATTTCGCTTCATAACTTAGACCGAAGATCGGTCAAAGTATTACGCATAAGACATACTACATTCAAGGCCAAAAGTTTGGAAATATTTCTAAAAAGTTGATTATTTTGGAATTACTTACTCGAACATCCATCACAATGTATTTTTTTAACAATTATTTTTTTAGATACAGTAACTGTTATTGAATCTGAAGAAGTATTATTAAAAAATACATTGTATTGTTATTGGAATATTTGAGTAAGTAATCCCAAAAATGTCAATTTAAAAAAAAATGTTTCCAAACTTTCCAAAAGCCTGAAGTGTAAGTGCATAAACAAACAAACACACATACGCGTAAAATAATAGTGGACAAATAATAGTGAACAAATAATAATAGTGAACGAATAAATTTTATACAAAATAAGTGAATTTATTGAGATTCTTAATTATCGATTTCACTGGATGTTGAAAGCACTTTCGAAGTACGTGGTTGAAACTATTATCAACGAGATAGACCGAGTCATCCCCTCGCGGGACCACCCGACTTCTATTTTCCTATGTACAGAGTACATGACAGAGGACATTTCCTATGTCCCAGTATTCCTCTTACAATCTATTTTAACTACTTTAATCACATATATTGATCTCTCATGTCATATCTTATTAAAAATTTGATGAACGATTTCATTTCAAGTACTCGTATTTACTTCTCTTCAAATACCTTGATGATTATTCCTTCATTCAAATTATTTCTTTATTCAAATAACGATAATGATTAACATTAATAAAAAAAGAGACGGAAGCTTTACTAAGCGCTTATATATTCTCGGAATTCAATCTACAAAGGATATCGAGCTTTGATAACGAGCGTCATTTTTAGAGCGTGACTCTAATTCCAGATTCGTCAATGTCTATATCTAAAAGAGTGGATTAAAAAAAACTGTCACCTTTCTTCGCAATCTCGGCATTAAATCTTCAACTACTGTGAACTATATTCGTTGAGCAAAATCATCAAAATAAAAATTCCGTTGAGGTAGTTCACCCCCGTTCGAGATTAAGCGTCGAATAGAGAGTTCCATCGCGCTCGTTCGCTTTTCTCGACGTCATATTTTGAAAAGGCAAAGGAAGAGAAACCTTCGTCTTCGACCCTCGTAACTCGGGGACGATCGAGTAGCTCCGTTCTCTTGTTCGCGAGGAATCGCCTCCATGTTGGCGACGAAGGAAATATCCCTGATGGTATTCCCGATGTGCGGCGGTGACGCGGCGTTAGCGAGAGTCCGGGACGTCCTGTATATACATATATATATATGTATATACACAGGTGAATGCCTCTGTGTGCGCGCGTGCGTGTCACCATGGACGTGGCGAGCGGGGTGATGAAGGGGGGTTCGGGTTGCCGCGGTCGCCGTACGCGTCTACGCGTCTACGCGCATTTACGCGAACGGTAAAAGCGACGGTCCCGCGGACGCGCCTTGCGCGGGCGCGCCATATCGATCTGCCGTTTCCAGGGCCGCTTAAACCCACGACTCACGCCCGAGTATAATAATTCATGGGTTCAATGGCGAGCCCCGCGGAACGGAATTCCGATGGGAGCCGCGCGATGGCTCGTGTCTTCCGGCCGTTTAGACCGCCGTGGTAATGATATTAATCATCGCGCGCTAATAAAATCGCGCGACGCAACGCGGTACTTTCAGCGGGTGGCTATCTGTTCTATAAGAAAGAGACTCCGATTTTTTTTCTATCGAAGACATGTTTATGTTATGTCAAGATGCTAGTTTCACAATTTAATTGAAACGTGATTATAAATGTTGGAATTGTGTAAATATCGGACTAATAAGGCAAGATTTAGCTTTGAATTAATTGTTCATTTTTATTTTAATAAGGCAAGCACGTATTATTAGTAAATTATTAAACATATCTTCTCTCACTTACTTCAAAAGCGATAACTCCGAAAATGTGATTTTTGAGTTATTATTATAAATAAGTTCGAAAAACATTATCTTATTAATTATCAAAAATATACTAAGTTATTTTCATAAAAAGTCATCATAACTGAAACAGGGCGATTAAAAACAAATTGTCACAACGCAAAAAAGATGATTTTTTTAAGGAATGAAACAAAACATTTGGTCACATGTTAAGAATATATTCTTCTTGCTGATATTATTTGAATAGTTAATAATTTTTTGTCAACACTGAGAAAAATGTCTGATTAAAAATGGACGAATCAGAAGATTCTAATTATATCAATCAGAATTTCGGTTATTTCAACCGGAATTCTAATAGATGTAACCAGAAAATTCTGCTTTGTCCATTTTCAACCAGAATTCTAATTAATTCAATCAGACTTTTTCTCAATGAAGTTGAAAAATTGTTTCTCCCTTTTTCTAAGAATTTTGATTTTTTGAATTGTGCTTTTTTGAAGTAAGAGAGCGATATTTCAATGTCGCATTAATGTCGAATCAAGAAGTTACTTTGCATCGTGTGTGCATCAAAACATTTCTGTCCTGAACAGAAAAAACGATTTTGCTGAAGTATCTAAAAATTTAACTAAATATAGATCTAAATAGTTTTCTTAGATCATCTAAATAATTATGTAGCAATTTCAAGCATGATTAGTAATGCTGCGACGTTCAGCAATCAATTTGTGCGTCTTATATAATTATTTTGATTGTATATTATGATCCAACAAAATTATTTTTAGATCTGTATCTAGCAAAATTTTTAGGTACTTCAGGAAAGCCATCTTTTCCATGTATATTTGTTTCTAAGACACCCTATATAATGTTAGTTGTGTGTGCACACCAGGCAATGACGGGGCAATGCAGCGACGCGGTGTCGATCTTTGATCTAGGATAGAACGTCACTTTTCTCTCGTAGATCAGGATCCCGAATCCTCTCTAGCGAGAGTAACACCTGCATTCTGCAGAAATAAAAGCCCGACGCGCCCAGTTCGATCGACCAGCGAGCGGTTTCTATTATTCATAATAAACAGAATCACGCGATTCACCTCTGATTTATATCTGCATGGATCTATCGATACGTATCTATAGCGTTTCACGATTGGCTGCAAAATCTTCATTCAGTATTTAATAAAAAGAGATTGCAGAAATCTCTCTCTCTCTCTCTCTCTCTTTCTTTCTCGCATGTTAATCATTGTTCGGAATTAGCAAGCTGAATGAGAAATACGCAGCAATAATAATAATAAACGGATAAACTGGATTACTGAGTAAACGTTTTAACATATATTCTCTCTCGCGACTAATGACGTTTTTTCACGAATTAAAAATTCATACCGTTAATACAGCCAATGATATTGTATGTTATACATATTACGTCTATTTTGTTTGACGAAAGACAAATTAATGCTTATCTACGCATTAATTAGTATTTTCTGTTTTTATGTTTATTACATTCTGTTATTATGTTTATTTTATCAATTTCTCCTTTTTGTTATTTGTATAATAAATTATTAACTCAAAATTAAAAATTTTATTGTATTAATATAATCTACGTAAAAGTGTTAATTTTTATTTCGTTAGCCTTGGCAAATCGGAAGATCCAGGTTCGAATCCTGGTTGAGGCGACATTTTTTGCAATAAATTCTTTGCAGAGCATAAATTTTTTTAAGATACTTTTAAGAATTAGTGAGCAGTTTGTAGTGTAGAACTTAAAAATTTAACATACGAAGAGGGATCCGAAAGTAACACAATTATCACAAATTACAGTGCACTAAAAATCTTTGAATTGGATTTATGGATTACAATAATTTTACATAATTAAAATATTTTAGTTGACATTTTACATTATTTACATATAGTTTTTATAAAAATTTGTTGATAGCTTCATAAATAAATGTTCAACTCTCTATATACATTCGCTCATAAAAGAACGATATCAAATGCTTACAATATGGCAGTATATAATCACAATCGAGAATATATTAATCGTACAAAAAAACGTTATTAAACCATTCGAGTGTGGCATTTCTGTTACAACTGGAATATTTGTGAGAAAACCACTAACAGCTCTTACAAATATAAATATTCTATATGGTTATGCTTCGCGACATCCGAAGACTCTATATATATATCGATTAAATTCTTATCATTTTTTGAATACAATTCCGTTAAATTAGAATTCGTTGCACACTTAATGGCTGCACCGATGGTCGCGTTTGTATCTCAAGAACCAACGCGTATGGACAGTAAAGATATTTCCAGTGTTAATCGAGAGCAGAACTATCGCAAGACGTCCCATTGGGAACTGACAATGAGTTACGAACTTGCATCAATGTTTCAATTAACGAACCGAATCGTTACGGAGGAGACGAAAAGAAGGACGAAGATGCGCGTCGGTATGCGAGATACAGCTATATCCAACAACGTCCGTTTTTCTCCTTAAGGTGAAACAAAACCTTAAGCAAAACGATAAAAAGAGAGGGAGGAGAGAGAGAGAGAGAGAGAGAGAGAGAGAGAGAGAGAGAGAGATGGATGGACCCGAACGCTTACCAACCTTCGTCAGCCTTTTCAACGCGGTAGCGTCCGCACTATGCGCACTTGTCTTCTCGAGACAAGAAGCTGCAGACTTTTAACGAAACCCGCGTACAACTAGATAGAAGCAAGTAAAGGAGGGAGGTAAAAACGTTGAAAAATCTTCGCGTGGTTGCGTCAGATAAAGCTCCTAATAAAGGAGTAGTTTCCCAGTATTTTTTAATTCTAGAATTATAAGCTACGTCGATTAGATGAAAATTGATTTTTAAAGATGCTTTGAAAACGTTCATTTTAGAATAAATACATTTGCATAATATTTAAATTTATTTTATTTGTAAATGCATACTTTGTCAAAACAAATGAATAATAAAACAAAAGATATTTATTTTAATTCTATAATATTATATATATATTTATAAAATAATTTAAAAATGCAATTAAAATTTTATACGTCGAGTAGACATATACTTATATTTATTAGGTGTTCCTAAATATACTTATTTTTCTAGGATTCAATATTACGCGATTTTGCATATAATGCAGAAAACTAAAATGAGAATATGTAGGAATGTACCCAACACACAAAATAAAAAAAATCAAAATGATTCTATTTTATAATATTTCTTAACGTCAATAAATAAACAGTCAAATTTTGTAACAAAAAATCATTATTTTTCATGACATTAAAATAAAGTCATTTTGACTTTCTCTTGCCTTGGGTATTCCTTGGACATTAAAGTAAAAATAAAAAACTGAAAGGATTTCTAAACGCTAAATAATATATGCAGATATTTTTGTTCCTTTTTTCATGTTACCTCTTTTTCGAACATCTCCTATTATTGGGTTTCGTGTCATTAAGATAATATTGCTTATAGTAACAAATCGAAAAATATGAGAACATTTTGAGCGTCGGAAGAAGGGCTTCAGCGGACTGTTTTTCCACAACGGATCTCTGGTTGAAAAGCAATAATTAGCCCCTCTAGGCATTACGTATCCGTTACACAACGCGCGCCGAGATATATTAATCCCTTCTTGGTTGTAAAACAACCGGAGGGTAATAACACGTATAAATCCCTTTCGCGTTTCGAGTTGTGTGGCATTAATGCATGAATACTAGAGATTTTATCCTAATATCGTCGTTCCAAATATGTTAGAAAGTTTCTGTGGTTCTAACGGTGATTTAAATAAAAACGTTATAGACCCTCATATGTCTAAAAAAAAAAGAAAGAAAGAAACATTGATTGCAAAGGGGCCAAAAAATTGATGTATGACGAAACACACAGCAGGTTTATAAATGCTTTTTCCAATCGATTTTAACTATCGGAAACAAAAAATCAACATTCAGATGTGCGTCCATAACGTTGCCAATCGAATGAGTTGGTCGAAAAAAAAAGATTCGTACGCGATACGTAGAACATATAGCGGATTTATAAATACACTTTTCGAATCAATTTTTTAACTATTGGAGACTATAATTATTGGCATTGTCCATCGTTTAATAACGTCATCGAAAGGCGGATACTTTCCATGTCGAGAAGGGTGCAAGGACGAACGCATGTGTACGCGCACTGTTTTATAATCGATCATTTTTGCGCTCGATATAATCCGCGCCCGAATTTGGGGCGAGGTGGGGCACCCGCGTACAAAACGCCGCGGGGGTTAATATGTGTTTGGGCGCGCGATCCCGTATGTAATGGATCCGTAATGCGAGCCGGCGATTATTTTCCGCCGCCGCGCACCATTATCGGTCGAACGGGCTGTTGCCCGGTGACAAATTTACCAGCGATTCGAAAGCTTTTAGTGGTAAAAGTTTGGCGCCGATCGCGCTTATATCGTTATGCCTGCATTATGCAGAGGGTGATTTTTAGCGACCGCGAATCCCGCGCCGACATGCGATGCGCACGAATCGCAGTGGATTTATCGTACCAAATCAAAGACGGAATATCGCCGTGTTGATGACAAATTGTCCCCTCATGGGATCGTTAAAGCTGTATTAACCGAAATTGCTCCGGAGAAAGCGTAAATATTCGCTCGGCCGAGCAAAACGGGGATTTCATTTGTTGTCTCAAATGGAAAATAATTAATTATAAATGTGACACAAAAGCATTACTAAATTAATAGAAGGAGACAATTCGATTGGAGAATTGAATTTATTATTTATATCGAAACGATTGAAAATGGATGAGGTATACTTAAATAATGAAATAGATTATTCGCCGGGGTAATAATTTACCTCAGTCAAATCTAAATTTATTCGAGCTGAATATACTCAAATTTTCGACAATAACATATTTTTACAACATTCGACAATGTCGAATTTTCACAATGTTCGTCAACATTCGAATCTGAGATGAGAAGCGATTTAATGCGTTCAGAATTGCGATAATTCCAAATCGCACTATAGCAGCTAGATTAAGTATAATCTAATGATACATAACGAGGGAAGGCGATCGCTTGTTCCCAGGAAACAAAGAAAAACGCGCCAAGTTTCCCAAACGCAGCTTCCATCTTGAGCAAGCCGAAGACCGACGGGGGACCCTTCTCACAATATTGACTTTTGACCGTAAGTATTTATCTTTTTTTTCTTCTTTTTTATAGTTACATATTTACATTTATCTGTGGTTGCCCTTTTGTCGGCTGGTCAGAGGAAGGTAGTCCCTCGGAGCAGAACTGGACGATATATAGACATAACTACTTTATCTATATAGGTACGTCCTCCCTCTGCATCCCAGCTGCATCCTGCATCCGTCGGGCGAACCAGAGCAACTGGTTTCTGCCATGCATGGCGGAATAACGAAATCTCCATCCCACAGCCTCGGACGCTGACTTTTGCGACGATTATTCTGTCAAATGTCCCATCGCAATTAGCGCCTGTTTTTCAAAGACACTCGTTGTTCTGATATTTAAAAAAAAACTGCGTGCTTTAAAATATAAAATATTCATCTGAGCAAAGAGAAAAATCTTGATAAAATGAGGAATCGGAATAACAAAAACATAAATGAATTTTCATATCGTTTTTCTAACAGAAAGATAAATGTATAAGGTGAATGTCCCTATTTCTACTCGAGTCCTGATTTCTACTCACTATGAACTTTTCTTCTTAATATAAATATTCAGCTGATAGAATAAGTTACAGAAAGATTAATTATACATAATTTATATACTCTCGCGTAAGTTGCATAGGCTCACTACTCGCCAGGTAGCAATATGTATTTAAAAATGAATTCATATCCGAGCAGTCATCGTTATTGGCAACTTCAATCGTAGTGCTATTGATTTGCGTAAGTACTAGCGATTCGGATTTTGTCTAACCACTAAACAAACTCTACATCGTTCGACGAAAAGTTTTTATGTCTAAAAATAGGGACACATAATGAGTAGATATGCGGACACCGCGATTTCTGTTGAGTAGAAATACGTACATTTTATGCATTGCGTTTAATTCACGATTATTCATAACAAAAGCCTTTAAAATGATATTTTTTCATATTTAATATATAATACGGTTCGAGTAGTGATAAGTAATCACACTTTTTCGTTAATTGTTACATAAAAGAAATAATTTAAATTTCTGTTTTTGGTACAATTTGTCTTAAATGAATAGAAATAGGGACATTCACCTTACATCTGCGAACATTCTTTTAGAATCTTATCCATTCCGTCGAGAATTATATATTTCTCTATAGTCTGATTTGCAATTGCATTTTTTGCTAAGGAATTTATTGTTAGTTGAAATTAATCTTGAAACGTGAAACGGTTTGATAAGCGAATCTTAAAAATCAATTTGATATTCGTAACGTTAAAATAAAAAAATAACTTTTATAATTTAATTATTTCTCTTTGCCAAAATTTAAGCAAGTGCTTAAACCTCCCTTCGTACATCCATGCAAGTAATTACAAATACAAGTATATATTTGAATTTAATCATTTCTCGACATCCCGTTCTTTCGGAAAGACGTTTCTTATTCATCGACGACGTTGTTCGTGTCGTATTCCTCTCGTAAATGCATGCTTCTGTCGCACGTCGTGCAGGAGTCAATACGTGCGTGTTCCGCTTGTGATAGATCGATTGACTTACCGTCGTCGAGTCGGAGAACAGAGAGGTCGACGGTTAAGGGAGTGTGTTAGGACAGCGCGATGCGCTTAGGATGAACGCGTAACACGCGATCGCGTAATCGCCGCGTGTCTATCAGACGACCCCCGAATCCACATACATGCACGATTCATGGTGATTTTCCGTTAATTAGGAGCGGCACGTGTCGCAACGAATAAAAATGATCTGACGACGATAAGCCGCCGAGACAAGCGATTATCGTTTCGTCAATAGCACGGTGATTACGCGATATGCGTAAGTATTTTATTTTTTCTTTTTTTATTTTCACAATTCTCTTTACGAGAAACCGCGATCACCATAGTTTCAGAAGAACTAGTATTACCTGTACAATTAAAGAGAGATACAAACTTGATGTTTTCC
>NW_017257203.1:1583503-1584187 GCF_001594055.1 Mycetomoellerius zeteki
ATTATATCGCTATTTTAAAAATAAATACTTAAAGCTGAAATTTTGCTCTATTGAATGATATATTTGCTAATTTCTTTAAAACATAAACATGATATAAATGAAGTAACGCGCTACGAACTTTCGTTCTAATCCAAAAATATATAAATGAGTTAAACCGTAAAACTTCAATGCTTTGTTGAGTCTGATAAAATACGTATTAGTCATTTCATCATTTGAAATATTTGCATTTCATTTATAGATTTCGTCCGTGTACAATAGTATTAATATACACCAGTACGCATTAATGTTCAACCGAATTCGCTATATGTCAAGTTAGCAATAACAATAATTTTTTTCCTTTATCGATATTAAAAGGACAGAGAGTTTTAACGTTTTTGTTACACGACATTATTATATAAACGATCTGTTGTACGAATCGAATCGCGTAAACGATTCACATGGTAGAGAAAGCGTCGATTGCAATACAAAAGATCGAAACTCTGCAAACGGTTAAATATTGCGTTGCAGGTAAAATTTAGAATACAACGGCTTTCGAGTCACCTGTTTGCAAAGTCTCGCTACCGTATCGGGATCGGATTTGTTTGCTAACATAAAAGGGACCAAAGGATTATCTGTGCAAACAGAATACCCGTTACATTTTATCTCTCCTCTCTCTCCCTCTCTCTCCCTCCCCCCTCTCTCTCT
>NW_017257203.1:1584200-1607104 GCF_001594055.1 Mycetomoellerius zeteki
CTCTCTCGCATTCTTTTTCGATCCAGTTTTTTATTTTTATTAACTGCGGCGCGCGCGACTGTACGTTATCTGCTTTATCGACACTATACAACTGTTAATATTTTCGTTAAACACGGAACAGCCTATCTCTTCGGATTTAGAAACTTTTAAAGGAAGAATAAGAAAAGAAGTGAAAAGAGAGAGAAAGAGAGGAGGGGGAAGTTCTAAACGAAACGTAAAATATACATATACTTGAGCAAGCAAATTTGAAAACACTTATATATAATCATCATTTAACATTAACTAAAGTAAAGGAACCGCAGTTGTATATTTCGATTAAAAAATCTACCGTTAACTATTAAACGTACAACTGCAAATTGTAATTAATTCAAACAAATTATTTATATTTCGAAAATTTCGAACTATACGATAGTATAAGAAGGTATTAAAAAAAATATTTGTTCAAAAAATGGTTTTCCATGAATAATTTTAAAAAAGATTTACACTGCAGCCACGAAATTCCATATTTTACGACCTGGTTGGAAGTTCCGGTTCTAAATCGGCTGGCTGGAAACTGTCGATTTGAAATTCCTTATCTCAGATTTTCATCGATGCCTTTAAGATATGTTCTCTCTCTCTCTCTCTCTCTCTCTCTCTCTCTCTCTCTCTCACAGCCGCATAAATAATCGTGCCATCTGCAAATCAAGTAGAAACAGTAAGCATGAGCTGGCTTTAGTAGAGATGATGAGCACGCGATCCGATCAACAGCTGTCCTTTCTGGCCATATGGCATGCACCAACCGTACTGTACTCCGCCTACCCTCGACATGAGTCGAGTCCACCCCCGCGCAAGCGTGCATCCGATAAGAGATTATATTAACGATAAGCGCGGAACAAGCTATATCGTCTCTCCCGTTCACCGTGCGAATGCGTGTGATGGTCAATAAATCTGCGGCACGCTTTCCGCTTTTCTGTGCAATACATGTTTCAAACGAATAACTGACTTCGATTTTTAACAAAAGTTTTAGCATTAGTTCTTCCTTCTTCCTCTTATTTCTTTTTCTTATCTAACAAGCGAGAAAACTAAATTGCAGAATTGTTTCTGAAATACATCCACAATGTGCATTACTGATCAAGTAAAGGCGCTTTGTGCGTACAATCGGTACTCAAACTTGCAAAGAATTACTCCCACTAGTAGTCAATCCGGAAGGGAAGACCGGAGAATTTGACGAAAGGCAGTTTTACTACCCTTTGTGCGTCGACCATGTCGCACGCGGACACGATAAATATTTTCCGGAAGAATGGACAAGACGTTAAACCTACGCGTCCCTTCTCTATCATTGCGGCTTTTGATCGGAACCACGAAAACCTCGAAAGAGGAGGAAAAGGAAGGAGTCGCTGGGACCGGAAGCCGAGGACGATCGGCCGTACATCCGGCCACGCGCTAGCGCAAGGCAATTAATTCATTACCGCTCTTCGCGACCCCTTTCTTCACTTACTCTTCCACCCTTCGTTCCATTTTTGCTGATCTCTTTCTTGCTGGAGATAGCAATCGTTAGTAACATTAAACAGAATGACGCACTACACCAAAAATTAAAGATTTTGTTTCAAATTTTTGATAATGATATAAATACGATGAAGAAGACGAAGTGATTAATATTAATGCATTTTGTCTGTTCTTGATTCAAGGAGATCTACGAGATTATATTAGATCGTTTGATTAAGTAACGCATATTTCAAAAGATTTTGAAGAACGAAATTTACATTTATTAATTTAATTTAATGCAAAGTGTAATCACCACAATGTTCCATTTTAATCCTCCACCTTGAAGTCAATTGTTCAATTCTATTTTGACAAACACGTTTAACATAAATAAAATAAATATATTAATTATCGAACGACATAATGTTTATTTCATTATCATATCAAAACAAATAAACGTTATAATCATTTATTTATTGCTGGCGCTCATATCGTTAATAAACATGCATGATGAATTACGAATGATAACTAATCGAGTGCCACGACTCATAATCGGCGAGATTTGTTTATATTGAGTTGTATACCTGAATCTGCTCTTCTTTTAAAAGAGATATTTACGTTTCGAATACTCTAATTAATATGTTTCGTGATCTATTTCGCTAACTAAAGAAAATTGGAATTCATCTCATTTTTCTCATTTTCATTCTCTTCTTTTGCGGATTGTTTTGCAAATGGATGTCCTTTCGGTAGAACAATCGTGTAAAGCAAATTAATCGATAAAGATTGATTAAGATCATCATAGTGTAGTTGAATGACGAATTCTTTCAAAAAAAACGAATCCAAATAAATTTTATTTAATTCGTTAAATTTATATTTTACTAATGAACGTGTGAAAATGAAAAATACTGAGTTCACATCTCGATATACTACGCTATAACGTGTTTTTCGAAAAGAGCAACGCCGAAATGACTTCGGTCTAGAAACCAGGGTGTAGAGTATCACTCGGTGCTTTTGGAATAGGAGGGTGGTGGAGGGAAAGACAGCCGCGTAACGCGTCTGACTTTTGGCGATGCCGTACTCCTCGGAAACTCGCTGAGCGAGACACGTGACCCCAACATACGAATTCATTGCCGCCGACACGTGACTTCCAATCAGCTCGGCATTGTGCCAGACGTTGCGGAGTCGGATGATGGTATTGGTGAACGTTCTTACACATAATCGCCGTACGATGTCCAAATTAATGCTCGCGCTGTTTCGAATAGTTTAAGTCTCTTCGTCGTAATCATAGATAAGTCAATCCCACTTGTGAATAAAATTGCGATCAAAATTCATCTTTTTTTCGTATTCTCAATGTCTTAAGCAACAGTTTTATCAAGCAACGCGTTTTATGGAACGTTCCATCTGTAAAAAAATAATTTCAGGAGTCCACATTGCATTTACGATCTTATGGTACATTTTGTACATAAATCATCACAAACGTGTGTTCACGTCTAGTCCATATGTCCATTTCTATCAATGTAGATTAACTTTAATCTCGGTTCAACTTACTCTTTATCTGTTTGTAGTTTTAAGAATTAGAAAAAGTTTTAAGAATTAGAAAAGATGAAGAGTAAGTTGAGTCATAAGATTAAAATTAATCTACATTGTGGAAGTGGACATAATAGTGATAAGTATGGACATTTCGATCGAACGGCTACAGGTATTTAAATACAACGAAGGAAAATAGCAGAAGACAGTGAGCTATTCGAGTATCTAAATCGTACGGGGACGCGTTCTTACGTTCTTAATTTACGCGCGATGTGCGTTCCTACCCCTCGTCGGCGTGCACGCGATCTCGAAACGAGCGGTCGTGCGGCACGCCGAGATCGTTCTCGATGGAGGAAGTTGCCAGTCCAAAGTGGTCCCGGAACCGACCGCTCGTTTCCCAAGAGTAGCGAGGAGAAGAGGAAGAGAGGATAGGGCGGATCGCGTAGGAAGAGGTGGAGAGTTTCGCTCGACGTTGCGTAGACGTGTGTGCACGGCACGTCGCGTTGGCGACGTCGTGCGTGCCGTCTCCTTCTCCCGGGGACGACGCTGACAAATGACGCGTGGCGCCGTTCGGCCACGCGACGCCTAATTGACGCTACCGTGACGTCACGTGCTGCGTCGTCCGTCGTGTATGTGCGTGTGTGTGTCGTTGGCCGACTTTTCACTGCACGCAACGACGTGGGGGCGGTATTCTCTAAACATACGCGTCAGCGCGTGTAATCCACTGTGTTTTTAACGTCGCTTTGACCCCCGAAAAACCGCGGGCGTATGAACGATCGTTGCCCATTCTCCTTCTACCGTCAGTCTTATCGTAACTTTCATTCTTTCCCTTATCATTTGATGGTTGCGTGTTATTATATTTCTTGTTTGGCCTCACAACGATCTTCTTTGTCAATTTAAACGTATCTTTTCTGTGAATTACAACTGTAATATTCCTTTTGTTTTCTATTGTTCGCGGTACGACATTGGCTGTATTCTGGAAAAAAAAGCAGCTTTACAATGGTTGTCAAATTCTTTAATATAATTAAGTCTGTACATTTAGATCCAATAAAGAATTAAGGGCAGTGCTAGAAAAAAATAATTTTGCAATTGCTGTAAGATCCAGTGAGGAACTAAGGTTAATACTAATCATGTTCAAGAATTTTACAACAGTTGCAACGCTGCTTTTTCTGAAGAATAAATTGGTGTAGCTTTCCTAAAAAAGATGACTTCACGCAAAGGAAACAAGATTGCATTAGACTGTATATATATATTTGTTTGTTTTTTTTCCCCGAAAAAACTGGAATTTTCTACACTGTTTTGTAAAATTCATAATGTCAAATTATACTCAGTTTGAGATATTTTCAACTATTTCCGTAGGTTGCTACCGCTTCTATTCAATGTGACATTAATTTAACTGAAATAATGTAATTAAACAATTTAATTCAAGAAATTATTATTATGTATTAAATTTGACTCTCAAATTTAATACATAATAACTGTATATACTTAGTAAATAATAAACTAAATTTGACTCTCAAATTTAATTTATTATTTACTAAGTATATACAGTAACATGGATGTTGTTTACTTCGAAACTAACGACGGAAATAAACTGATTTGTATTTTGAAACAGAAGTTAAAAATAACAAAATTTCATTTAACTCAAGGGATCGAGTTGCCACTGCTCCTTTGATACCTAACAGTGTAGAAACTGGAAGAAGACAAGACTCGTAATCTTCTTGTCTTGAGCCACTTAACGCGAAGACAATGAAGCGTTAAACACAATGGAAAGCATAAGCAGTAGCCAATAACAATAGAAAGTAAGAGATTCTAATCTATCAGAAACTGATTGAGATCTATTATTCCTTATTTCTACTGCCTGTGCTTTTCATTGTGTTTAAGGCTTAATGTTGACTGTAGCACGGTGTCGAAATTAATATGCAGATATACGAGCGTATACATATGCGAAAACTTGGTGACGGGGTGATGCGCGTTATCCGGCAACCGATCAGTCGCGCTCGCGGGGGGCACGAGGGGTAAAATTAGGGACGTCATGTGCGTATGTGCGTGCACGCGTGGACGTTCCTGAATATCCGGCGCAGTCGTGTGGTCGGTGAATAATTAGCCGATTGTCCCGTCCGTGGGCCGGAACCGAACCATCAATATTTTTATTTCCACGACCCCTGCGGTTAGAACCCCTGTCTCCTCTTTTTTTTTTCTTTCTCCTTGTCGAAGCTATGGGGTTCTCGCAGAGGAGAGGAAGGGACGTCGATGGCGCTAAGTGATATCCCTTGCGTTCGCAATGAGAGACGACTCTCTCGACGATTTTCTCGTTCTCTCTTGAGAATCCTCGCACTCGCGCGCGCGGAATACATCCTGTCGGACGAGAGATGCACGTCGGGGTCGCCGCACGGCCGACAGATTGATGGAACCCACCGCGACAGGGGTAGATCCTTTATTCGCTAATGGACGAAACGTTCAGATTTTTTTTTATCGTAAAGATCTTTGCGATTCTGAAGTGAGAATCTTTACGGTAATATCGTACGAAGTCTCTGTGAAGTGAAACAATACTATTTTTCGCTTTAAAAAGATAGCTTTCTGAAACAAATTGGTGTTTGCTAGAGACCCTATATCAGGTTTGTAAACACACTGTTAGATATGAAAGTAGCAATGGTAACCCAATCCTTTAAGTTAAATAACATTTTATTATTTTTAATTTCTACACTGAAAAAAAGATTGGTTATTGCAGCAAATTAGATGATAAAATATGGCATAGCATTTTTAATTGATTACAGCAGCCAATTTTTGGTTGTGTTAGCCTATTGAAATCTTATACTGACATTGCGGATAGGCTAACTCAACCAAAAATTGGCTGCTGTAACCAATTAAAAATGCTATGCCATATTTTACCATCTAATTTGCTGCAGCAGCCAATCTTTTCTTTCAGTGTATGTATGACAAAATGTAATTAATTCATTTCTGTTATTAGTTTCAAAGTAAACATCGTTCATATTAATGTATACATTTAGTAAATAATAAACTAAATTTGAATCAAATTTAATACATTTTCTTGAATTAAATTGTTTAGCTTCATTATTTTAGTCAAATTAACGACATACTAGATAGGAGTACCAGTGGCGAAATAGAAATTATTAAAAATATCTCCAATCGTGTGGGTATAGCTTTACATTATAAATTTAACAGTGTATAATTTCTCCCTGTGTATATATGTTATATCATTTTAACTTATACTGTCTCATTCTATAATCTTAATTAAAGTTATAGAGGGAAACCGTATAAATTAAAATGAGATAATGTATATACAGAGAGAAATTATGTATATCTTTCTCTCGTGTAGGATTTTGATAAAGTTGTTCAGACTCTATAAGGTCTCTAAAGTTCACCAGGTAATATCTTTAATGTCTTTCGACAGAAATCGTATGATAGTTTGCGAATATGAAGTTTGCGATAAAATATGATCGACACTTCAAATTATGGAAAATATTAATAGTCTGTGACAAATAATTTTTTTTTTCGAGAAGAATGAAATGATATACCACTATTTAATGGTTACAGGTGAACCAAGACATGATAAATCTCGATGATCGACGATCTGCTGCCGGTCGTAGCAGGGTTGAGTGCACGTTGAACAAAGCTTACACAATTTTTCACCTTGTCCCGAGTACGAGTATCATGTGTTTGTATCGCGCAGATTCCATTAATCTGCTTTCCGTTATACACATCTTACAAGTATCGCACTTATCTTCTCGACAAGATGCATTATATTTGAAGTGAGGAAAATTGTTAAAATCATACATACATGTGTTAGTTGCCATCTGGAGAAAGAAACTCGCAGAAAGAAACGGATCTCGATACTATGTAGTATCGGGAACATGATAATGCGAAGAAAACTGCGTATCATCTCGAAAGGCCGAATCCATTCGTAGTCTCACGGTCCAGGTCGAACCTTTGCTCTTAATGGGTGACGATGCGTGGAATACGATCCATGTTAGATAGCATAATGTCGCGTTATTACTGTACCCTTTGTGTCTACTCCCCCGCGTACCATGTAGCGATCAATCCAACTTAGTTTCCCACCGGAACACCCTATTTGAAATCGAAACCGTCTAGGACGCGTGACGTGGTCACCACATAATTTCCGCAGATCACATTATATGAGTAATCTCATATAAAAATGTATAATATATGCTGAGAAAGCTACGAATATGTATATAATATCTTTTTAGTACATTTTTACATACTTTTAAATAAACTAGGACTCAATCTTGTTCTTCAGTCTTTCAAAATTTTCAACGTTATTATTAACTGTAACAATAATGACTAATATTTTATAATTGTACAATTGTGTACGAAAAGAATGATTTTGCTGAAGTTAAAATATTTAGCGGGATACAGATTTAAAAATAATTTTGATTATGTATCAATAATGAGCAACACTGCAGAAAATATTGACTTTGTATAACAACCCAAGGAACACATCAAGTTAAGAGAAAGTCAGAATGACTTTATTTTGACATGAAAGTCAAAATAATGATTTTTTATTACAAAATTTGACCATTTATTTATACGTTTAAAATCAAAATAAAGTCATTTTGATTTTTTGTTGATTTTTTGTTCCTTGGGAATCAATTTGAACTCTAAATAATTATTTTGATGGTCTAACAATTATTTTCAGGTCTGTATGTATCTAGCTAAACTTTTAGTTTATGTTTTACTTCAGCAAAACTATTCTTTCCGTGTGTAAGTCTAAAAAGAGAAACGAACTGTAGCCAGTTAAGTTCGATGCAAATCATAGTAATGTTCGAATTCACGAATATTATTCGGAACGAATGGCCGATTTTAGAGAGAAATCCCAATCGGACAATTCGATCTTCGATGATAGCGTATATGCAAAGCGTTCAAAGCGCGAGTGACTCAACAGCTTCCGCCTGTTCGCCGATTCCACGCCTCGCGTAATGGAGCGCCAGATGATACTGGGCGCCGTATGGAAGACTACCGCGTGTTTGTTAAGAGATTCGCTACGGCGAGCTTCCCGTGGCGAAACGCTAAGTGCATCCCTCTATTATGCAAGCCTCGTCTTCCAGCGAACCCGCGTCACGAGCGAACTCGACTGCGATCGCGTCCACGGTAATGAAAACGTGGAGTGCATCAGGTAAGGGAATGCGATGAAATTGATTGATTTATGCTTCTCGCGACGAAGAGTGGCCAAACGCGGGCTATATAAGCGACAACGCGTGAGCTAATCAATTGATAGTTACTATGATATAGATAATATTCGTATACCGTTCTCTAACTTTTATAGAACTTTGTAAAAAAAAAAGTTTTCTTCGTTTGCGCTAATATTCAAAGTTTAGAAGTTGCAACTGCTTGTCGAAGTTTGTACCCGTTAGACGTCGGAGAAACTATGTAGAAAACTAAAAGAAATTACCCGCAGAAGTCCTGCAGTTAAGTTAGGCTACAATAAATAACGCTCAGAGTAAAAAGAAAAGTATCGTCTCTCTTCGTGCAACTTGAGAAACCTAATTTTTATCACGATGACTTGCGTGTTCAAATTTTAAAAAGAGTCTCTTGTTATTCGTGTAATTTATAACTGTATCGAATGCTTCAAAGGATGAAGGGAACTGTCAACGTGATGTTACACGAAAAGAACAATTTTGCTACAGAATGTAAAAATTTAACTAGATACAGATCTGAAAATAATTATTGGATCATCAGAATAATTACATAGGATATTCAAACATGATGAACAATGTTGCAAAAAGTTTTGCCATTTTAGCAATCAGTTCGAGTGTCCTACGAAATTATTTTGATGGTCCAATAAAATTATTACAGATCTGTATCTATCTAAATTTTTAGGTATTTCAGAAAAACCGTCCTTTCTATACAAATGCTTTGAAGTATTTTTTGATTGGTCAATTAGTAAAATTCTTTCTTCTGACCGATAAATTAAACGCTTCGAAGCATTTACAGTGAGACTTTGACCGCATCCGAAGATAACGTGTTGAATGCTGTTATTCTGTCCTTTTTAAATGCGATCCAAGTCGAAACAGAATGTATTGTACGAATTTGTCCGAATCGTGTTTTCATTGGAATCACGGCGTGGTCCAAGGTAACTTAAGGGACATCACCTTAGGTGCCACCCAAGACCCGTCCCCTTCGCCGACAGATCTCGAAAAGATCTCGCGCGCCCACGATCTCCGTGACATCACCGACGTATGAAACGGACGGGTCTTTAGTCGGAGATTCCGAGAAGGCGACGGCAGAAGAGGGTAGCCCCCATATCGAGGACTTGCATCTGCCACGTCACCCGATCGGCCACTTTTCTCTTTTCTCTTTCCGGATACGCTTCTTCCCTGCTCGTACTCTATGCCCTATCCCTCTCCTCATCCTCCTTCATCTTTTCGTCGCTCCTCGGCGTCCCGTCGGTCTCTTAATCTACCTGGCCATCTACATCCACGTTATCTTGCATCGCGGCCACGACGGCGACTACTAATTCGAGGATTTACTGAAAGTAAGACCTTAAACGCGCATCGCAGCCCCTGTCGAAGTTAGGTAATGATCGGATCAGCGCCGTCCGGCAAAGTGCAGGCCAGACAGCACGCCGATTATTCTGTTGATAGAGTCGTCATAATTATACAAATTACTCCCAGGTATTGGAAAGACAGAGAGAAAGAGGAGAAATTTAAAAGAAAATGATAGCTGAGGAAAAAGTGCGAATAGTGGCAGATGCAGTGATGAATAATATAAGAGAATTAAGATAATAATAATTATAGAAATAATAAAAAAATTATAGAAGATTAATTTTAAGAAATGCTGTTTGATAAGTCGATTTTTTTAAATAAAAGGATCATCTTGTGTGCTCACCTGAGTATCTAAACTTCATTAGCGAATCCAGAAATTTGTCAAAGGAAGAGGATCATTGGCCGCAAGCGAAATTTTTTTTAAAGTCAAACATGAAAAGACAGAATATTAAATTATTATTGAAATTATTATATTCAAAAAGTATTATTTAAATATTTTATTTAAAATTATATTAATACAAGAATATAATGGAATCCCAGTTTTTACATCAAATCTATGAGTTGATTAAGCATTTGAGGAATATTAAAAAATATTACATAACATTTTGCTATAGATATTTTTTAAAAAGAAGACTTCAAGTGTGAGAACCATATGGTCCTCTCCCTAAATTCACCAGTGCTAAGCTCCTTTTTTGCGAGACAGTCGCAAGAACTGGTGTTGAAAAAAAAAAGAGAAAAGATAGTCGAGTATATTTTCTTGCGCGACAGATACTTTTTCTCGAATTTACAGGAGACGTCGCGACGCGCTGAAATTCTTATTGGCAGCGACCGCAGCGAGTCCGCCGGGTAAAACACATTTTAATGGTTACGGCGTCATTGCAACGTACATACGGTGGCGTCCGCGGAGCCGCTCGCTTCCCTCGAAAGTAACCGGTCCGGTTCGATTATCGTCCGGTTAGATTCGATTAAGTTGCTGCAAACGTCGCCGCCGCCGATGCCGTAGCGTAGAGGCGGATAATAAATTCGATTTCGGCGTCTCGCAAAGGCTCAACGAGCCACGACGTAAAACCGTCACGTCGCCGAATCACCGAGCGTAGTCGCCCGGCGCGACGATACGTGGGGTGGGATCGAATCGACGGGATAAGGGGATCGAAAATTCGGGACGACATTCTCTATGGGGTTGCCTGTAGGAATAATATTTTTGTTTCTCTTTCTCGCCTCGCGCACATGCAAGGTGCAGCGTTCAAGAGAGATGAAAGCAGGAAGGGGGATTGTGCAAATTTTTCCATTCGTTTTTGTTGCGAGTGGATGGCTTTCTGTCACTTCTACGTCGCTCATAGTTACATAATTATGTGGAAAGTAATCATATCGATTTTGTTGAAGTTTCAAGAATTTGGTTTATATAATAATTATTTTATTGAAACGTCGTATTTATAAAAAAGAAAATTGAATTTAAAATGTCAAAACGAAAATTGAAATTAAAATGTCATCGTTTAATTAAAATCCATTTGAACCTGGGAATAGTCATCAAACTTTTGCACCCCAGCAGCCAGAAAATAAAACTCATCAATCAGTCAGTAGTTTTTTTTTACTAAATCGAGAATTTATATCCATTTTTTATATTTCTACATTTTTTGTAAATATTGAGTAAATCTACATAATGATCTCAAATTGTAGACCAATCAATAATGTACAATATCTACATAATTAATAATAATGACTTTAATTAGAGTATAAAAAACAACCTAAATAATCGTTTACATAAAATAAGCTAGCTATTTCCGGATCAAGTGTCTCTCAAAATAACATTAGTTTGTCTTGCGTTATGTAACTAATGTGTGCACTTTGCAATTAATGTCAATTGACGTCATATTTACCGATAAATTTTACCATTTTTTAAATCATGATTCAATTAATATTGTTTTGACTTTCTTGTTCTCTTTGAGTTCATCTCTCTTTCGCAACATCTTTCCTCAATTTCTTTCCTTCTCTACGTATGCTCTTATAACGCAGTTGATAGTTCAGATAAATATTCGGATCAGTAGCAGTAAGCGTTTTATTCCTCGAGATACAGTTATCTCATGCGATTTGTGAAAAAATTTTAGAAAATAATTTAAAAACTTTAGTCACGGTAATTGAGAGGCGGGAGCTCTTCTCGACTATTTTTCGCGTGTCGCTCTTCCTGCCGAATACCTCAATTATTCTCTCGCCCGATCCCCGCTCATCATCTCCGCACTTGAGTCGCGCGACATCAAAAGTCTCTCCGCACGTGCATACAGACGCGTCGCACAAAAGCGAAGGTGATCGAGGAGAGCGGCCTGCCGGCTGTCACCGCGATCGAGCGCAAAGTGCAACATGCTCCTCGTGTCAATTGAAATCGAAGCCGCGCGAAGAGCGAGAGGGTGGCGAGGGGGAGAAACGGGAGCTCGAACCAGGAGTAGGGGATTGGAGGGGGCGGGTCAGGGCACCTGCTGGTGGTGTAACAGCGCGCGCTCGTTGCACGGCGCGCCCGAAGGATCGTGATTAAAGCTCCACCGTCCCGCGGGGGTCCGAGGTCTCGAGGTCGACATTTGGTGTCATTGTCATCAGACGACTCGTGAGAGAGGGTGCAACGGGAAAGTCCGCGGCTACGCTCTAATGCTGATTTAATCAGAATCACGATGTATTTTCTCTCTCTCTCTCTCTCTCTCTCTCTCTCTCTCTCTCTCTCGCTCTCGCTCCCGTATATTTCTGTTTCTCTTGCGACCGATCCTACTCTCAAACACTCTCCAGGCAATGTTACGCGGACACCCTATGCGTATAATGCGTACAAGGGCGGAAAGTGTGGTTGAATGAATTCAATCTTGCCGACGTTAGATAGATGTGTTATGCTACTTATTAGAGATCACTCGTACTTATTACAGTAGACATGGCAGGAAATGGCTTACCTTTTTATGCTACGATATTCATAAAATAACGTAATGATATTTCTTCAAAGAAAAACAAGAATATACTTTTTATTATTACTATTACGAATTAAAGCGATTTTTTAATTAAAATGATAAAGAAATCATAGACAAATGTAATTCTCACTTTAGTCGGAATAAATTGAGGGCTATTTTTCAAAATAAATCTAATTGCACCTTACTTTAAAAAATTTTTTTGTTAATTATCAGCGTAAATTATTTTTTCACAATATTATTTTTAATAAATTCATAATCCAAGATAATATCACGGCTAAAATTAAAGAGACACTATTATTATCTATCGTTTTTACTTCCGTGCTTGTCAGTACTTCTTTTTTCAAAGTGCACTCCTTGCTTGGGAGAATATCGTTTATATCGCGGTCTCGTTACGGCAACGCGTCCAAAAGAGTAACGTCTCCCTAGATCGACTTGTACATTGCAGGGTCCAACATCAATGTCCCCTCACCTTAGCTATAATTTTCGGGCCTACATACGTAATGTAATAATCGGTATGTATACCAGCCATATGGGCTTGAACCGATGTGCCCTCGTGCATACAAGTATCGGCCGAGAGCTCACGAGAGAGATAGATTCCCCGTATTCGAGTCCCCCTGCTCGATGAATACGCACACTTGCTTAAAAGCGGGGAATGACTGCTGAAAGTATCTTAGATTACATTAGATTAAACATCCCTTTGCAGTCCGATGTCAAAGTCATTTTCCGTCCAACATTATTGTACACTGAAAAAAAGATTTTTCCTGAAGTATCAAAAATTTAGCTACAGATCTGAAAATAATTTTGTGGAATCATCAAAATAATTACGTAGAATAATTAAACGTTGATGCTAATTCTACAGAAAGTTTTAATATTCTATATCAATTTAAGCTACATAATTATTTTGATGATTTAAAATAAAATTATTTTTAGGTCTAGTTAAATTTTTAGGTACTTCAGCATATCATTCTTTCAGTATACACCTCATACAGTATACTCTTCATACCTTCGTGACGCAGCTACATTATGAATAAAATTATTAATTCCCCTTAATTAAAAAAAATCACGCCTCGAAATAAACTTTTCTTATCATCCTATTAAATCATTTTTCCGATTATGAATCTCACTACAATCGATTGAAGGATTACTCGCTAACGCATGCTGTACTTACGGATACATCCGGATTGAATTAAAATTCAATTAAACGCAACGCACTTTGCTCTTCGTAGATCTTCGACGCCGCCGAGTGACGTGTCCAGTGCAAGGAAAAGTGAGCGTCAGTCGACCCAAACCGAAAACCTTGAGGGAGAGATCTCGCTCCCTCTTCCTTCCTCCTCCTCCTCTGTTAACCCCCGCGTGTATTCATGAGACGACACAGATATGCTTTTAGCGCGAAGCGGGGTGCGTTTCCGAGCACACGCACCGCCCGTGTTACCGACGCGCGTGCTCGCGCGCACATGCCACGCGACAGCGTTAAGACGACACGCGAACGATGCTGGGCGACGTCGCGGCGTCGTCACGGAGCGAGCACGGGAAAGTGCGGAATCAAGAAAAAGAGCTATTCTTTTCGCCAATTCACTCGCGATACTTCTTACGTGATATTTCGTGAAAATATAATTTTTTTTGTTGATCTCTCATAAAATTAATCCAGGTAATACAAATGCTTATATTTTATAAATATTGAATATATTTTTTTTATATATTCATACTTGAATTTACATATCAGAGATAAGGCTATCTCTTTTCCGTCACGTGCCTACATTTATCACTGATAGCGCGGACGCACGCTCATTTGTAGATCTTCATTAATTATATTCTTATCAATTATTATAAAATTTATCACAAAACTTTTACAATTAAAAGACTTTTTTATTAACTTTAACTCTCTACCTGTCGGCTGTCCACGAGAGGTGATATAGTAATCACTGGTATCACTATACGCCCTGTATATGAGAGCTCTCGTATTCTCAATTATTCTCTAACGTACTCGATATTTTATTACACGATAGAATCGAGTTCCCTAATGAATGCAACGTGCTTATTAAGAACGCACACGCGCGCGTTATTCATCCGTATATATCAATCGGGATGCTATACCAATCATAAATATTGACCGCGGTTCTCATAACCGCGCGAGCACACAAATGCGATACGGTTATATGCCCACGATGCCCATGGATTCACCCTTGGATTTCGGTCATAAATATTGATCACGAATACGGTGCGCTCCTTATGCCGCAGCAACGGGAGCGTACTCGTCCGGTGGCCTCGGTCAACGACGTCCCGCGGGAGGCGAACCGTTGTATGTTTACCGTCAATGATTGCGGTTAATTACAACACCATCCGTCTGTTTGTATGTCAACCCTATATACATACACGTTAACGATCTCCCGTGGGAGTGCCGCCTCGACATCCTGGACTCGGGGCAGGAAGACGCTCCCGCTCGCGTTACTCATTCTTGCGTCGCGTTTCCGCGACATTGTCCTAATTTAATCGTGTTTATAATTTATGCGGAGCGTACATGCGGGCACGTTGTATCGTAGAAAACGATGTTAGGTCTATTTTTCGTAGTTTTTGAATTTTCAAGATTCTAATGTAAGCTTCGTGAATGAACCTTGCTATGTATTATAAATCAAACGTAACCATCTGTAATTAAGCAATTGTTGATGTATCAACAGTTTATTTTTCTCAATTTTTCGCTGATAATAAAAAGTCACGTTTTAATAATTCTTGAGAGAGAGAGAAATAGATAAAAAAAATAGAACAACACACACACAACAGAATGAGAAATAGAAAGAAATAATAAATATATGTCTTTCTCTCTCTCGTAGATTTTTATTAAAACTACTACTCTATATATACAAAACTGCGATGTCCAGACTCTTATTGAAGGGTCTCTGGTCTGAAGAGAACGTTGCCTGAGATAGTGCGAGAGCAACCACGCGAAAAGTCTTGACGGAAAATACGGTGGTCGGCCTCGAGGCAATCGAATCGTCGCTGGGGCCGACCGATCCCGGGACAATCGCAGTAAACTTGTAAAACAATAAAAGCTTCCGGTGATCCGTCGCTACGGTGCGCCGAACCGCTACATCGAGTTACCCAAGTCGAAGTTTTCACCGGATACCGCCGTAAACGTGGGGACACGCAGGACGACGTGGACGACGTGGACGACTTCGCCAGTCGACCAGCGTTGATAAAAATTTCTCTTGCGACATGAAATGCGTGTTTGTAACATCATGAATTTGCTCAATAATTAGATTTCCATATATTTAATGATATATTTATGTTAATTCTCGATAGATTAATTATTAGAACGACAAGTCGCTCACTTTGACTTGATAAAACTAATCATATTTCACAAGAGTAATGACAAACAAACGCAATTCCACCTGATTCGTTTATCCTCTCTCTTATAAAATAGGTATTGAGAGAGATATAATTAAATAAATAAAAATTTATTAATATTATTTCAATTATGTGTTTCATAAGTTAAATATAATTAAATTATTTAATTAACAGTAATAGTAAAAATTTTATTTATCGAATTATCTTTTTCAATATTTCATAAAAGATATATGTATTTTAATCGAAAAATGTTATATGCATAATTTTGCGATGCTTTGTCGTTATTATTTCAAAAATAGATATATTGGATTTAAATTTTTCTTTCAATAAGTTTCTAAATTGACGACGGTATTATAATTTACTATGACAAAATTAATTTCTAAAATTTCTAAAATCATAGTCATGAAAAATTCTAAAAAATCTTGCGAATCTTGAATATATTTTTATGCAAAAGTCAGAAGCGAGATTATAACATGTGTGCCAAAATAAAGGCAAAAATAAAATGAGAGAGAGAGAGAGAGAGAGAGCGCATCATCAACATTTACGCGCCCTTGTTCCTGCGATTTTCACCCCGTCCAGGAAGTATTTCTTCCGAGCTGGTGGGCCGCGACGGAAATGAAAATTTCACATCTGAATTTTTTCGCATTCGCGTTTCTCCCTTCGGTTACTTCACGAGCTGCCTGCTGCTGGTGGTACCGAGCTAGGAATCTGGGACAATAGCAACGCCACCCTGTGTCACCCTGCATTAATTTCTGATGACGGAACGCTCGTTTTCTTCGCTCGCCCTCTCTATCAGGGTTGTCATCCAGCCTTCTTCGGAAAGGGCGTTGTTCTTCCTTCCAGTATACTCTTTTTTTTATTCTTACTTTTTGTTGCAAATTGCTTCATTTTAACTTGTGATTTTCAAGAAAAAGTAATTTTCAAAATCCGATTATTTATATGACAAACGCTGATAAACAATTACGAATTTTAAATAAGAATCAAAAATAATGAAATGAATAATATCCGAATCTTCAATTTTTCATCTATTTAGCATGATACTCTCAAAGTGCGATCTTGAAAATCAGGCGGAAATGCTGTCATTGCTAATGAAGATTAGCGCGGCGATAACATATTTATTGGTAACTTGACTGGATATTATTTGAAACAATAATTTCTCTAAATTCTTTGGAGTGAGATTTCACTTCAAAACAGTGAAAATGCTGCCACTCTTCTGGAGTGAGATTTCATTTCAAAAAATTTAGAGAGATCTAAATAAAATGACGAGATTTATAAAGTTAACGTAGCCAACTGATACACTTCGTTTATCTGCACTCCATACGAAAATCCTTGAAATTTCATAAAATTATCCTACATCTTTTTCCCGAATATTCGCTCAACAGCCAGAGTGTTCTCTTTCACCCTTCGCGCTCTTTCCTTCGCGCATTTCTCGATTCTCCCTCCAGCTTTCGTCCCCATTATAGTCCTTCGAGTACATATCCGGTGACCCGATTTAAAGCCAAAGGAGGGCGATTTCCTCCGTGTGATCGGAAACGTGGGGAGACACCAATTGAGTACTGGATGACCGAGGCAATCGTTTCGTCGTTGTCGTTGACTAAATGACATCTTCGTCCGCACCCTGCACCCCTTCATGCGCATTAATTGCAGATAGATCGCTGCCATGATTGCACGTACTTGTGTCCCGTGCTTGTATTTACAATATAATATTCTCATCTAAAACAATCGATCTTTCCCGAAAAGATCTGACTCGACCAAGTTTTAATGAAACCTTTTTTAATCGTTTTTCTCGTGTATTTACACAAAAAACCGCCTCTTATATTTTCGAAATTCTCTGCGTTACGTAATTTAATAAATATGACAGTGGGCCTTTGTTTTTGCCATTTGTTAAATTTCCAATGGATCTGGTTTGTCCCTTCGGACGGTGACCGAGCGCCTCTGTCATCCGGTTCAGGATGATACCCCTAAATAGCGACCCCCGTAGAGACAATCAATCAGCCGATCACTGGACCTTGACTCTGTCCACATTGCGCATAGTGAATGCATGTCTGTATGCGTATGTATGTGTTGTGATACGTTCGTTTGTATGTGCTTGTGTCCCTACTGGTTGTCTTTTCTCATCACCGTTGCAATAACGCGAAGCTTTCGTTGCACACTCCTCTCCCTGTCTCCGTTCCATTTACACCACGCGCTGATCTCACCGTCCATTCGTGTTTAATACGCCACATCGACGGGCTAGACACCATAAGGGGCGCGAGAGGCTATGAAATAAAATAACACGTAGCACGTGAATACGTCAATGCATCTGCGTCATTGAGCATCGCGGATGATAGATTTAAGTAGCTCGTGTCGAGTAACGTTATTCATAGTTTGACTTCGCGGATGGTGAATAAAGTACTTTCGCTCCGTGTCATTTAGAATTTGTACTAATTTTGCGGCTAACAGACACAAGAATACTGTTGCATTAACCACTAAGCCTGGATTTACAATAGATTTTTAAGCCTTACGATAAGAAATGGACGAATCGTAGTCAATTATTCTCCTCGCATTCGATTGTAATTGATCAATTTCTTACGGCTTAAGGCGTAAAACACCTGTTGTAGATCCGAACTAATGCATTAAATTGGTTACAATTCGAAGGGTAAGAGCACAGATTCTTGCATAACGTATATTGCACAAGGCATAAGAAAATCAACCAATCAGAGTCTTTTATTTCTTGGAAAGAAAAGAAATGAAGGACTTTGATTGATTTATTTTTTATGCGTTATGCGCTATGCAAGACTCCCGCCCTAAAAGCTATATGGCACAAAAAAACTTGAACAGTAAGATATAATCATACTATTTAAAAATCACACTGCTTAGAATCAAATGGTTGCCAAAGTACACGTACTACGTAAAAAAACATTGGTAATAATGAGAATAATAAGACGCTCGTTAGAGCGCGCATATACGATGCAAAATATATGCGATATATAACTGTCTCATTTCAGTACGTCGCATAAAAGCAGTATTTTCTCTGTAAAAAAGAACAGCAAATAAAATATGTTCACATACAGACACGAGTTGTTATTATTTACTTTTTTGCATGAGCTTTTATAATTTGCTTTCTAAAAGTTCATATTCTTCTGCCCTCTCTCATCGTCTCCAAAGCGAGAACGCAATATCGATATTAAACATCATCGTACACGCGGGCGACAATGTCGACCCACGTCATTCCGTTCACCTCTGTACTTAATCGGGACAGCGAGACGATGAGGGGGCTGAGAGAAAAAAAAGAGAGAGGACAGAAGGGCAAGGGCGTGTTTGGTGTTTCCGATTCTATGGACGCTTGACCCATTGTCTCCGGGGTTTAATTTTTACCCTTCCCCTTCACCGCCATCCTACGCCCCGTAGCTGGAGCACCCTCCCGTGCCTCCTCGTGCGTCTTTCTCCTCGCGGTTCCTCCCACGTCATTCGTAGCCGACCTGTCGACGTATTCAGACACGGTACACGCGACAATACTGCCGAGTTCTCGTTGTGGGACAAGGCGATGCACAATGCGACAGCAATCAGGAGCCGCGCCCCTACCAGCGGGATCTCCGCGTGTCTCCTCGCAATTATTTTCTTTCTTTTCCCTTTTCCTCGTCTTTCTTTCTCTTTATTTTCTTCTTTCTCTCTTTACTCAGTACCCGCGGAAGGATGCGTTCCTCGAGGGTGCAGGGGAATAAGAATTGACTTTCCCCGACTCCTTCGGACCACCTCTGAACGCGATCGTTCAACCGTAGGGAATAATAATTACGCGCAATAACTTGCGCGAAATACTGGATGGATACCATCATCATTTGTGCGAGATTCATTACTGTTACGTAATAGCATCCAAGTAGCACACAGCGCCTACAAAACCTACAAAGGTTATACTGCATTCTGTATGGAATTGTGTCTTCTCGAATGACTTCACGTCGAATCTTTGCTCGAGGAAACGAGGGAAAGTACGTCTCCTATGTATGCTCGCTCGGTCCTATCTACGAACGCAACTCCGGAAAGATGCTGCTTACGGGAACCAAATATCGCTTTTAGGATACCGGTGGTAGCGGGATGTGTTTGCTCGAAGCGAATGGATGGATGGGTGGATGGATTGATGGGTGCTTTGCTTACGCGGGGGGTTCCGAACGCACTGCGTAAACAACGATCGGGTTTCGTGCTCGCTTTCTTCTTCCTGGTTCTCCCGCTTGTCTCCGACTCGCGTCGATCTTGGGAGTCGAAAGGGTGCTCTTTGCAGTTGGGAAAACCGATCCGATTTTAGGGAGAGACAAAAGGCTGGGAACGATGGCAGTGGCATAAAGTAAATCGAGATATTGTTACGATAAGATTATTTTCTAATCAATTATAATTCATATTAAACAATAATAAATTATGAGAAATAATTATAATTTCTAGGAAGACGACCGCATAGTATATTGGAGATTCGGGTTCGAATCTCGGCTGAGGTAATATTTTTCGCAATAAATTATTTGCAGTTTTTAAGATAATAGCATAAAATTATTGATTTATCCTTCTAAGATTCTTATGAGTATCAAAAATTATTAAGTTATTTGTCAATTTAATATGTGATATTACTATTCTATAATTCTATTCATAATTGCGTTTCAAGACTGAAAAAGATTTAGACGCGTGGTTTGCAAAATTGGTTATTTATATAAATTCATATTGGAATACTTAAATTACTTAAATTACATAAATATGATCGGAAATTTACTGGAAATTGTAAATTTCCAATCATATTTAAGTAATTTTCCAGTTATAAATATGTAATTTCCATGTAAAATTACATGCATTTTTTTTCAGTGTAGGAGATTTATTCGAAAGGCCAATAAATCTCACAAAAAGGATGGTTTTGCTAAAACATTTAAAAATTTAGCTATATACGGAAAATAATGTCGTTGAAAGTAATTATATATTTCATATAAAGTATAATTATGTGAAACCAGGGAATGGAAGTAACTCGTTACTTATAACGAAGTTACAGTTACAAGTTACTTTTTGGGTAACTTTACTGATAACTGCGTTACTTTTTCTTTTTGGTAACTGTAACGGTAACTTAATTACATCTTTTTGGTAACGATAACGAATTTTACAGTTTACTTTCATCCTTACTTAGCACACAATTGAATAGAGATGTAAAAAACGGTATTTTTTACTTCGGAGAAAAATATCAAGCACAAAATTAGTTTTTTTTACTGTAAATAACGGTATTTTTGACTAAATTACATAAAATTCATAAAGAAACAAGTTATTTCAATATATTGGAACGACAGACATTTCATATATTTAAAAGCTAAATAAATGATGTTATTAATACAGATAATACTTTATAAGCATAATAGATATTGTTTTGTTGCATATTGATTATAATTGTACTCTATATTTTAATTATTTTAAGACAACATCCCAATATAATATTGATTTAAGCGTAGTTAGAGATTCGATGAACGTTGTCTCACTATAATTTAAATTTAGAATATGTATAATCACAGTATACGACAAAAAATAGTGTCAATTAGTCTAGTAAAGTATTATTTGTATTAATAATACAAGTATGGAATACTTACTTCACTTTTAAAATTGAAGTACAGTATACAGAAGTAAAATGTCATTCAAATAATAGTGAAAAGTAAGGTATATTTATAGTCATCGACATTATACTATATTATAACTTTGTAACTATTTTCACACAGAAATCTTATGGATAAGTGTAAAAATTAAATTCTCGAGTAATAATACAGCATCGAAATCGTGAAATGTTAAAAAAATATCCGAGTAAAAAAACTGTCAAAGCCGAAGGAAAAAAATCATTATTTCCCAAATTTTTTACCCTCAAATTCTAGAATTTTTCCATCGTTTACGTCTTTACGATTGAACATCGATTAGACAAATAGACACAAGCCACTCATAGCGCTTGAGATTGTGGAAAGCCTCCAAGTACTCGTCTGCTGTGATTGGTGGTCGTCGATTTTAAAAAAGTAATGGAAAAGTAACGAAAAGTTACTTTTTCAAGTAACGGTAACTGTAACGAGTTATTTTTAAAAATCGGTAACTAGTAACTGTAACTAGTTACTTTTTCTACTCGGTAACGAGTAACTGTAACTTGTTACTTTTAAATAGTAACTTTCCATTCCCTGTGTGAAATGCTCAAACTGGTTACTAGAATATCTCAAAACTTTCTACAGTATTGTTCATTATACTTGAAATTCCTACATAATTACTTTAATGGTCCAACATAATTATTTTCAGATCTAGCTAAATTTTTAAAATCTTCAACAAAATTGTCTTTCCCAAATTTTAGAATCACGTTTAATTTAATTTATTGCAAAGCAAAAGGTGAGACGTCAGCAAGACTGTTGCTATGAGCCTGCCTGTTTACACAATGTATGATACAATATATTACAATTAATAATAATAATAATAATAATAGTAAATATGATATAAGAAGCAAGTGAAAATAAGCGCAGATAAACACATTGTCATGTGAAATAATCAAGCACCTTATATGTTCTTAAAATGATCTTACATGGATAAAAATTGCAAAAAGCAGGATCTCCCAATGAATTTTTTCACGTAGGAATAACATGTGGTCACTACAGTAATACTAGTTTATCCGGAATATATCATTAACTTCGTGACGCTTGTACAGAATAAACGCGAAGCAACTCGAAGATTAATGTAAAAAGCATTGTCGTTAGATTAACTAAAGAGAGAGCTAGGCTTCTAACCGCGGGAACGTGTCCGATCATCGACGAACTGGCGGTTCCCGCCAGGAAGTGCCCGGACATTATCGAAGTTTCGACGTTCGGTCTAACCAAATTCGGGACGACGAGAACGAGGGCAATTTAGTTACCTGGTGCGTTGACTGGCGCAGCCGACTATTCCAGGTCGTGTGTCGATCGATGTTCATCCACGTAAAAGGGTGGGTGGCGGCGGGTCGAGGGAGCGGATGGTTAAAGGACAGCGGTGGCGGGCGGGCGGTCGGAGGTTGTAATAAGCGTAATGGACATAGCACCCCCGCAAACGCATGCCCTCGGTCCTCGCGGCGCGTTCGCGCGGCAAAGGGTTGCTTCCTGTAATCGTGAGAACG
>NW_017257203.1:1607167-1614988 GCF_001594055.1 Mycetomoellerius zeteki
ACGCTATTCCCGCCGAAATCACAATGATTTTTACAGCATTTAAGAAACATTTAAATTTATAGCAAACGTGATATTTTAATGTAGGATGTGTTATTGTCAATAAAAAATCCAGAATGATTATTTTCTTTATCCTATCGATTTTTCATGATGAGATTTTTCGTTTCTCGCGATTTCTTTCATATATCACTCTATTTGATATTCGTAATATATTGATTTTTGTTAGCCCTGAAGAAAAAATTACCTCGGAATTAGAGCGATATTCAACTGGCAATGAGTTATATCAGCGGATGCAGCGTCCAAGGTGTGGTACGACTATAAAAAGAGCAATTTGTAGTAGCCAAGTTAATATAAACGGTTAATATATATAACGAAGTTAATATATATTTTCTGTAATAATAATTCAGTATTACATATATATAGGTATATTGTAGCAATAATATATAACATAATATAAATTCTAATTATTTCTATGCGAAATGTGTTGCGTGAGAATATCGAATTATTTAGAAAAATATACCAAACATTATTTTTAAATTTAGTAAGAGATTTATTTAAATTCGAAATAAAATAAAAAATCCTTCGAATACAAAATGAGATGACAAAGGAATTTCAAGATTTACTCATCATGTTAAAAAGTCCTATACTTAAATCGAACAAAAAATCGATTTTTTAAGAACATTTTTATTCGAAAATATAATTATTCTCAACATACTTATTCGAAAAAATATCATCTTAAAATTTAAAAAAAAAACGAATGTTTAAAAATTTGAGCGACCAGAGTTGGTCGGAGAAGCGTAAATTTTAAGTATCTTTTTTCGTCCCATTAATCTTGATATATTAATTTATTACACAGTCGGAATTGTGCATAAAAATAAAAAATAAAACACTATTTTTGTAAAAGAATATTCAATCATTTATTCTTCAATTTTCACATTTGCGATAAATCAATAGAGTTCGAGAGAAGAGTATACAAAGAAAGAATAAATGAGTACTTCAGTCAAAAAATTAAAAATGGTGAAGGAAGTACCGATGCCAAGCGCACGGCGCTAAAACCACTCAAGGGGCAAGAATTCGCCACAGACAAAAAAACGAACGTTTTCGAAGCCATATCGTCTACTGAAGACATTCCAGACATGCATATTTAAAAGATCCCATAAAGATGTCTTTTAGACATGCATGCTGTTTGGGATGTAGGGATATAGTCCTGGCATCAATAATTCTACGTAAGTTGAAAAAATTTAATTTTTTATGTACATAAATTATATTTGAAATTTTAAATAAATATATTTTTTAAATCTCAATATTTTAAAAAATTGAAACTGTTTCGAAAAGTTATGTATTTGATCGGAGTATTTGATTGAAATTTTTTATTGGTCCCTTGGAATAATATTAGCTCGCCTTTGCCATAGAATTTTTTTATATTTGTCTGAGTTTCTTTTGTATTGTACAAATAAAGAAGCATAGTTTTTTTTTAAATTGAAACCTCAATTTCTAGTTATTGTTATTTTGCGAAAAATCAATCTTTTTAATCGGCTACGATAAAGACTGGATTTTTTTTATTTATTCGATTTGATTTTTTTATTTCATATAAATAGTAGAAAAAATATAGTTGATACTGCATAAACCTACCTTGCAACATGTCCTTTGAAGATCGCTGTTATTTTTTTATTTTTTAAAATAAATTTTACATTATTGTCCATTAGAATTATATTCCATTTATTAAAAAACTTACTTGAGTAAAATTTTAATGTTTGCTATAAAAAGTTCATATATTTTCAAGCCTCTCTTAAATGTATACAATATCTTGACTTTTGGCTGGCGGCAATTACAATGGGTCTCCGTTCAAAGATTACTCGTATATCCATTTTGTATCGCAAAGATATAAAATTTTAAATTTGAAAACTGCTGCTTCATGTAAAGTAATCGAATGTCCTAGTGTCCAATCTAACCTACTTTATTTGTGGATAATTACACGATTCAACAGACAGTATATCGTGTAGCTACATGTACCCATATGATCTAAACGCTATTTTTTTTTAATCTTCACTACACCCATATAAATATTTTAAATGTCTCATATATTTTTTTTTAATATTCAGAAATATTTCTTCTTTTTAATCAGGTCATCAGTTATCAATTTTGAACTCAGCAAAAAATTAGAAAAAAAACTTAAGTTGACCATATAGACCATCTAGAGTTACCTTATATATATTTATATGCGGAGCGACTTTTTGTTTATTCAATAGAGCACGATTTAAGAATGATCTAGGTACAATCCTCCAAAAGGTATGTCTTCGGAGAGTTGATAAGATACAAGTCTTTTCTTTGGTGATCGCACATAGCATTCGCGAACGAGGAGACGATTTAGCTCGGAGCGAAAAAGCCACGCGGTGCGTGGCGTTGTCTCCGGTGCATTCTCGTGCACGTGGCTACGCGGCACGCACGTAAACGTTTGCATCGTGCCGCTCGCTGCACACCGTTCGTAGCTCTGTGTGCGATGTAAAAGCAATCCACACGCGTGATATATTATGCAGTCTCGCTAAGTGGAGCCCGGAGATGCCAAGCGGAAGAGGAGCGAGGGTGAGAGGAAGAAGGAACGAGCGTGAAGAACGAGCGGGACGACGTTGCGCGTTGAGCGAGTGCATGCCATGGTAAGAGAAAGAAAAAGAGAAAGGAACACATGGGGAAGGACAGAGGAGAGTAAAGCGCGAAAGCGTAGAAAGGAGAGGGCGAGGTTACTCAAAACGAGCGGCTGTATTAAGTGCGCCTATAGATTACGGCGCTGGGAAAAGTAGAGGCACATTGCGCTAAAACGCCTCGGGGAAAAAAAATTACCGTACGGGCCCCCGTACGTCATCCTCGTGGCCTCGCCTGTTTCTCTCTTTCTCTCGCTCTCTCTTTTTCTCTCCTCTCGCGTACATGCGAGAGCCGTGTCATTTCCAGCCAAGAGTGCGGGATGCGCGTTTTTCATGATGAAGAACACTTCGTCGGCGCCTTTTTCTTCGATCTGATGACAGGCGTCGTCTCTCTTTCTCTCTTCCGCCTCGATCCGTCCTCGATCACCACGGAGAATGAGTCGAGGGATGGTAGTATAATTCACGATTTATGTATATCATACACTATCCCGGTTACCGCAACATTTTTTCTTTTTTTTTCTGAGGACGATACCGCTTCAATGATTTTTAAATTAATCTTTTTCAGGAAAAAATGGAGAAAATTCTAATCGAATAAGTTTCATTATAGAGACATTACACTGAAAAACTTCCTTAGATTTATGAATTTTTATTTCACATGGGATTATTCAACGTAATTCTTCAGATTCATATTTAACTAAACTTTTAAATATTACTTCAGTAAAAAGCGTTTTTTCTGATGGTGGATTATTCTAGTGGACAAGAGGATCAAATGAATTCCACATCGAAATACAGTAAGGTGTATGTCGCAAAAAAATGTTATCTTTATTATATACGAGCGATATATTACATATGTAATATATTAGCTTATACTCATTTATTTACGTGTTTGTATATGCGTATGCCAAATATATGCGCGTCGAGATGCGCATGGCACTCGTAACGTGTTCGTTAATATCTTGAACTCTGCCTTCTCCTCGCGATAAAATAGTTGTGTGTCCTACGTACAATTCCTACGAGCGCTTTAATTAACGCAACTAACATTCTCCTAATATTCACGCAAGACGACCAAGATCAATTAGGGATATGATAACAACAAATAGAAACGCAATAATTTCGTAACAATAAGAATAAAATTAGTAGCTTCGCCTTTTATCGATCATCTTCTGGCGATTAAAAATGTGTTAAATTTTTCTCTCGCAAGAAATTCATCGGGACTGTTAGAATGTCGATTGTATCCCCATTTGAATCTAGTCGAGTTCGTGAACGAAATTGCACGAATCTATGTACATGACTGCCTTTTTGGAACGCCATTCTATCGTTCGATCACGATGAATCCTTCAATATGAGAGAATATAAAGTTGTCGTGAAACGCGAAGGTACATAAGTACGGATCGTATTTGAATTAAACGGGACCATCTCGCAGAGACGTATTTCCCGCGGGAGCGTGCATTTATTGTAAAGGATCGTTTTTAAATCTACAATCGCGTATGCGCATTTATATGTAAGAGCTACCGTAGAAAAATACTGCTTCTCTTTCGTTTCTAGAACACGAGCTACGCTCACGAGAACAGCACCCGGCAAAAGCGACACTAAATCACTAGCTCACTAAACATCGTGATTTAATTTTTAGTTACTAGTTGTCTAGATTGTGTGCCCGATGAATACACTCCCAATATTCGAATAAATGAACTCTCTAAAACTTTTAGAGTGAATTGTTTCACTCTAAAGAGTGAAATTTCACTCTTAAAGATTAAAAATTGAACTATTCTTTTCCAAGACTGACTGAATTTTCATTCTTTAGAGTGAGATTCCACTCCAAGGAATTTAGAGAGATGAATAGTGAATATGAATAGAGTATGAATATACTCTTTTTAGTATTCATCGAGAAATAAATAAATAATATTCGTTCGATTCAAATAAATATTTTTGTGAATATTATTACAAATATTTTCGATTTCGTATTCACTCCTACTCTGCATTATTTGCACGTAATTTGCAAGCATAGAGTAAAAAGAAATCAGTAAAACAATGATACCGGCAGAGGAATAATATTTAAACTTATATAAGTCCTTTTTTAAATTACATAAAGTTATTCATACGTTCCTGTTGCATCAAATTCTCCAATTAATATTATGTCCAAGAAAACCACATTTGCGTAAAGGAATATAAAAAGAATAATGTACGAGTAACGGAACCATCATAATAATTGTGTTTCTCTTTCTACATTCAATTAAAGATTACAGATTTTATAAAAACAAGATTTAACAATATTATCTAATCGCTTAGAATCATCGAAATGTTGGTAAATTATAGTTAAAGAATAAAGATTGCTTATAGAGGCTTCATTTTTTAGTTTACATTTTGTTTGAATACTTTGATTATTTTATATGCGAATATGAATACTTGTATAATAAAATAATCATAATATTTTCATGAATAAATATTTTCTTGTAAATTCAAAATTTTGAATAAATATACGAATACATACTTTTATAATGTGAAAATTTTAAATAAATTAATTTGTAGCTCAATTATACAAATTTTGCATATTCATTTTCGTATTCATTAGGCACACTAATAGATGAGACATCGATCTTGTGCGAAAGTTTTACTAATATTGTTTATTCCTAGTAAAAATCTAAGTTCATCCGGACGGCGAAAGTTCCGCAGAAAACTAATAAATACATTACAATCACATATTTCTATCGTTATATATTTTTAAGGTCGAACGCGTGAGATACTTATGATTCTCGTTTTCATTCGACCCTACATGTTGTTATTAATATTAAATATTTGCTGAATATTATATATACGTGTGTGTATACCCAAAAAATTAATATAATAAAAGCAAGGCAATATTTTCTATCAAATTATGAAAACATTTTCTTTTAATATTTAAAAATTTGTTTTGGACCCAACATCTTATTATATATTTATTAATATCGGAAAATCTCATGGACACAACTAGAGTTAAGTCATCTCTATATAAAGGAGAAAAAACGAGACTGAATAAGACATCTAAAAGTCGAAGATTACAAAGATGACGAATCATATCCACAATCAAAACTTTTAAAAAAAAAAAAACGATATAAGCAATAAAATTCAAATGAAAGTTTGATGGAAAATACTGCCGAACTTGTGTTTTTCGGGAGATACTCCATACATTAATATAATACTTAAATATAAATTGCATTGGCAGGACATTGCACGAATGCATCTGTTGCAGCCACGAAAACTCGTACCATCTATACTAAATAAATAATATAATCAATTATTCTTTACTTGTCGTCCGAACGATAAATATTTCCTAAATTCGATTTTTTTATCAGGGAAAATGTTATTCGTATAATGAACGCGCAACGCGCGCGTGCGCGTAAATTCAAGTTCGATAAAAACTTTATACCCGGGTAGAGTTTACGTGGCTAACATACGCACAAATATTTTCCTACTTCTATCGGGCCGTGCCACGCGACGATTACTATATCAAAGGCCCATTTGAAGACACATCTTTGCATGACAGATTGGCACGCGTGGAAACGGACGGTAAAAAATACAGTACGAGATACACACAGATTGCAAAGATCTGTTAATATTAAAAGGACTAGATTCACGGATAATCCGCGTGTTTCGTTCGATTACTCCTCGTCGTATCCTCTATTATATCTCTAACGCTCTTATTATATTGACGGAAGCTAAATTTATATATGAAACAATCTTAGAATTTAGAACGATAGAATATTCACGTGCATTGCTTTTCCTAATATCGGAAAAAAAATAAGGAAAATTTATTGAGTTTCGTATTTTTTTAATTTATCGAACATACGTAAAAATATATTATTCAAGATGATAATTCACGAGTGCGATAATTTCAATCGAGAACCTACTTAAGTCTAGCCTAAAGAATTAGGGAGCGATCATCGTGATGTTTCCTGTCGTCATTCGTTCAGCGAGGCGACAGGTAATTTCGACCGTAAGTCTCTGATGCATAAATTATCCCGCGTTACGTATAACAAAACAACAGTCCTCAACTAAGCGATTATTCGGAAATGTAACTCATAATTTTGTTCCTCCTTCGGATTTGGCAAACGCGCGCTTGCATATATTCTCTTTTTTATTCTGACATCGTGACAAGTATCGCACAGTTGAATCAGTATTTCCCGAAACATATCTCAAACAATTTTATAATACGCGTACTTTGTAGAGAATTGTACGGTAGAGGATTAAAGCAATCCGATATTGATAAAAAAAAATATTTTAGTTGAAAAATCCAGAATGATACTAGGATACTTTGTAGAAGCGAAACGATGCATACCGCAAGTTTGTAAAACAGAATATGCATGCGTGTTCCATCAGTATGTCGCAGACGTAAATAGGCGACCGAAATGGTTCGGGAAGCACTAGTCTAAATTAAAGTACACGTACTTTCGTCTTGTTCGCGTTACTTCTGAGTAAATTTAACTCTCAAATTGACTTTCATTCTCGAGAAGAGACATACACGTATGTACACGTATATACTAGAAAGTATTCACTAGAAAGAAATTAGCGTTATCGAGATTCAATCTCTAATTGTGCAATAATCGGATACAAGCGGCTGTGAATTGCATTCGAGGCAATCTTTCAATCTTTATTTTTCTGTTATTTCGTCGAAGAAGCGATTATTCGATATAACGATCCTATCGATGATTTCGTTAATGACACGCGCAAACTATAATGTCTAATGATGTTTAATAAGCTCTAAGAAACAAAATTAAACTAATCAAACCTTTAGTGGAACCTACTAAACGTAGTCAACGACTAGGCAGTATCCTTCAGCAAACGCACTAAAGGATTTAATTTACCTTCATCCGAATTTCTGTACTGCTCCAGTAACTGCAAAGCAAATCAGTAAATTTATTCATTAAGCATTATTATGCATAGTGTAATGTATAATTAATAATGCTGTTCAACAAAAAAATGGATAAGAATGAAAGTAATCGCTTCTCATAGTTTTAGGGATTGAATACAAAAGTACTCTATTATATAATTTTGAGAAACTTGTGGTTAAGTTGCAAAAAAGGTTCTTTAAATATATTATAATTACATGTGATTGGGGAAGTTTTATTGTAATTAAATTTAAGTATGTTGTTAGAACTTTCAACTCTTAAGGAATTTGTTCTCTTGCACTGAAAAAAAAGATTGGCTGCTG
>NW_017257203.1:1615058-1618025 GCF_001594055.1 Mycetomoellerius zeteki
CAGCCAATCTTTTTTTCAGTGTGGTTATAGTTAAATAGATATTTATGATTGATATAGAGTCTACCGCGTCAAAGTGTTGTGACTTATATAAAATGTTAAGGATCTCTATCAAAGATCTGGACAATTGTGCTCGTTCTTGAATTAAAAAAAATTTTTTATATTAAACACATCGTAATAAATTAGAAGAAAAAAATTCATATATTAGAAAATATTAATTCATATATTATTAATTCTATAATTATGAATGATGAAAAATAATGATAAATTAAAGCAGGTTGGAAGTGAATATTAAAATATATAAGATATATAAATTATCTATTAATACGGCCAATAATGCACCTATCGAATAAAGAAAATTCTTAAAATGTCTAAAAGTTTATGCTTTAGTAGGTGCATGTGAAAGATCGGTCGAACACGCGATACAGAACCAACTTAGTTATTACACGTTAAAATTATAAATATTTATGCACGCATATTAACATTTATATTAACAGATTAAATGTGGTTGACGGTAATTGGCGCTATGACGCTGATACGTCTCACCGACTCACGTATAAAATGCAATCGACTGCAGAGATTGGCGAGCACCATCAATAGAAAAAAGTTTTTTCCCAACAGATCTCGTATCGTTGCGGATTTTTGTATCAACAGGGTTTACTGAAATCTTGTAAAAATATCTCTGAGAATTTCCGGATTTCAAGGTATTTTTATTCAAAATTCCAAGTAAGATTAAAAAAAATTTTAATGCAAATAAATTGGAATACGAACAATGTAAGTAACTCTTATATTCAAAAGTAATAGAAGACAAATTCCACGAGATTATATCTATCATTTTTGACAATCGGAATACCCAAACTTATAGGATAATAAGAAAGATAAACCACAATATATAGTATCTGTACTATGCAGTGAGTTCTCTTCTGCTAATTAAGTATTGTCTTTTTGTCACTCTGATTTTTTAAATAAAAACTCGCGAAAATGTATGTACGTGAATATACATAGATGTGAACGCTGTACTTATTGCTAACCGATTGTCAACATTTTGCATTAAAAAAAAACAATGTTTTCAGAAAAAAACAGAATTTAAATTTAAAAGTAAAATCTCCAAAATTTTCCTGAGTACCGATAAAATTCCATAAAAATTATTTCTAAGAATAAAAAGAAAATTCCTTGAAAATTTCAGATTTTTCCAAACAGTAAACACCCTGATTAATAATAATGATTCATTCAATGAGATTTACATCAATACGAAAATTAGGTGTATGACAGCGAGTTTTGTCCATAATCACCTACTTACCTCGTACGACATTTCACAAGACAATATCGCCATTGCTTCCGAATTGTGATGGGTAGCGGCCAGAAGTGCCGGTAACGTGTACGGTATCAATCTGGGATCTCCGTAAAACGGGAACGGCAGAGTACACAGCTGCTGGAGGACACTGGGGCCCGCGCCAGCCGATTGGAGAACCAGCTGGAACAGATTTCCCAATGACAGACGTTATTCTTCGGCATAATTTTATTTTCTCTAGCTTTTCCAGCAATGTCCGTAAAGAAAGAGAGAAGTCAGCGCGGACAACGGCTGGGAGTTATTGAAAAGAAAATTGCTTCCAAGCAACCGAGAGCTATCGTTTCCGTATCATGATCTTTTTCTCATCCATTCATAGATGTTGTCTCGAATTTTCGCTGTTATATTATACGTAAACCGTATCGATCTGAATATAAATTCTTAATACTTTGCCGACAGGGATATGTCGATACTTCGGTTCAATAGTGAGTAAATCCAGTCACGCGCACAAATAAAAACGGTTTTAAAAACTATTGTAATTTTAAAGCACGTTTCATAAACGCTTTTAAAAACTATTGTAATTTTAAAGCACGTTTCATAAACTTTATTCATAAACTTTTGAAAAAGGCATGATAAAGAGAGATTTTACATAATAAATATAAATAGTATTTTAACCTACACTATAAGATATGAAATGTCAAAAATTATTTTTTTCAGAGGAATATTTTTCTCTTTATCAGGAATCAGTCTTCGCGGGCGGAATCTCTCAGTCAAGTAGACGGAGATCGATATACCGGACGAAGATTCCCTTCTTGCAATTGCAAATTACCCGCATGGCACGTTCGACCGGAGTTTTTTAATTGCGGACGGTTAATTAAAGCAACAGAGTAATTTTCTTAAAGAGCGTGAGAACTTGAATGACCCAGGTGTCACGGAAGCGAGAGTCTTTAGCGCAAGAAGATCGAACCGGACATCTGCGTCTCGTGACAAGTGCTTCTGTGAACAGGACGTCGTATTCCTGTGCACCTGCATAAAACTCTTACAGGAAATGCCCACATTTTACGCATCCTTGTCTCCTTCGGCGTCAAGGTAGCCCGTATCGCGCTCGTATGATTAAATATCGGTCCGTTACGGTTGCCATAACTTCGTGCCTAACATAACGTAACTCGGTAATGATTGATTCGCCATCAGTCATTTCGAAAGAAATATGGGTTCTCCTTATCATAAAAATAGATTTCATCCATGTAGTGAAAACTGTTCCATAAAAGTAGCCTTATCAATTAGCTCACAGAAGATTATTCAACGCGTTTCGAATTATGGCTAAATCAAGGTCCTCGTATAGAGAGTTTCTAAGTTCCTTGTTTAATGAAACAACGTATCGCGATTAACAGCATGTAGTGGCACGCGCGTGATGCCGAGGTGACTAGTTAACGCCATAGGTCCGGGTTTAAAATAAATAAGCGGAAAGCGGTAACGCGCCCACCATGGCGCCACCGCAAAAAAATCCATTTCTCGAATTCGGTTACGACCGTCGACAAAAAACGGAGACGGACGTGTTTATGATCGCGAACGAAGAAGGTGATACCGTCGTACCGGGTAGACGATAACCCTGGCTGCTGCAGATGCTCGTAGAAGCTTAAAAGCGTTTCGTTTCTCCCTTTCTCTCCCTTCTTCTCTTTCTG
>NW_017257203.1:1618037-1644638 GCF_001594055.1 Mycetomoellerius zeteki
TCTCTATCTCGCTTTTTTTTCTTTCTTCCTCTCATCTTGCGGAAAACGATTTTTCCAAGGCAGCTACTCTTGGAGAGTCGGCTCTCACTCTTGAGAGCGGCAACCTTAAAAAAGCGCTGAAAGACGAATGCGCGACATCGGCAGTGCACTCAGCGTTTACATTCCGATTCACGCGTCCACGAGATCAACGCGTATGCAGTCTCAGAAAACGTGCAAATGATGATGTTAAACTGTAGCAACTTCGCGAGAAGTATCCTTAAATTGGGAAATCTTGTTAATTAAGGACTAAACTCGTTCACAAGAAATACTCACGAGTTGCTTTGAACAATTTTCGTATTAATAATACTCTGGAAGTTAATATTTCAGCGTTATAATTAAATCTTGTTAGTTGATAATAGCCTATATCAAATGTTTTCTATTCTGGAATATATAACCACACATGATATCACAGTTCTATTCGAGAATAGTACTTAATTGGGATATATTAATTATTTCGTTATAAATAATTACTTTGTGTCATAATAATCTCTAATAGAGGAGAAAAAAAGAAAGTTATATAGAGTAGAGATATGTATAGATACAAACATATTTAAACAGATATTTAAAAGTATACACAGAAAAATATCATTCTGTTGCCTTGCTAAGAAAAGTACTCAATTTATTTTCTTCTTTTTAAGTAACAGTTTATCTCTTTAACAAAAAATATTTTGATAATAATCTTAAAATATGCTTATTATAAATTTTAGAAACATTCATTATCATGTATCCAAAACAAAAATTGATTTTCTTTTGAAGAATATTACATAATTGATCGAAGAAACAACTTTATATAATAAAAAAAATCTTACTAGGATTTAAAAAATCTTTTAATTTATTAATAAACATTTACAGAAAGGGACTTTAAAATATATTGTTAAATATTCAAAAGTATTTAATATAAATATATGATAAATATATTTTTAAATATTTTTTTATTACTAGATACTCTAGCCACTCTATTACTTTTAAATGTATGCTTTATTATTTCTTAATTAAATTATTTTTTAAGAAAAATTTCCTGCAACGTTTGCATTTCAATTGACACAAATATTGGTATTTTATTCATTTAGACATAGTTAATTTCACTCTCGGAGATTCTTTCGTTTTTCGCGTCGCAATTATAAAATGTTATGAATTTCCGTGTCGTTTTGCGAGCTGATGGACCAGTGTTGCGCGTGTACACACGCCCTGGAGCGCACAGAATGGTATGCCGTAAATATATCTTAACGGCGTTCGGCCGTATATTGATGGGAGGTCTGCTGAGTGTGTTGTGTCTAACAGCCTCTTCCTTCTTCTCGCCAGTAACGCACTGTGCACGCCATCCAGCGCGTGCGTTTCTCATAGTAAAGTTAACGGGTGACTCGAAACATTGTAATCAACAGTCTCAACGCCGATTCAAGGAATTTAAGCTGTGCACTATATATGCACTATGTACAGTAAAGTACCAAAACCAAACGAATATGCTCAACAAAAGTATACTCTCGTTTAATAACGTGAATAAAAATTTGAGACACAGCTAATATTTTCAAAATAAATAAAACTATTAATGCGTCATAGCTTTGTCATGCAAATAATAATAAAAATTAACAATGTCAGAATTAATCTTTAACTCTTATCTGATTTTATAGGAGAGAGAGAGAGAGAGAGAGAGAGAAATGAAAATTATTTTTAAGCTCAAGAAGACGATTTTAGGATTTATTAAGAAAAAAAAGAATTTGACAGCAAATTTAGATTCTATATGCAAATGAACGTACGGATGCACTTAACTTGTTTCGCTAGAAAGGCCCCTTCAAATTCTGAAGTGTTCGATCGCATAAACTGCCATATGGGAACGGGACGTACCTGATTGTCCGGATTGTTAAGGGAGAAGTACCCGAGCACCACAAACAATTCCGAGAGGATGTGAATACCGCTTGTATTCGGCATAGAGCCCACCTCCGATTTGTCCGACAAAGAGTCGCGGGACAGTCGAATTATTAGATGACTCGCTATCAGTCGCCATTGCAGGCTCGTGCCCTCGGCGCCCAAGAAGCTCTGTAACAGAACGTTTTCTGTTTGTAAAAAGAAGTTATGTATATCAATTAATATTTTTATAAACTCTTTTTGATCAGACAGAACTCCTGTAACAGCTCCATCGGCTCACATATAAATCCGATGTAAAGCAATATTCTTAATAGTATCGATATATTCCGCTTTCTCTTCTTTCATCCTGAATTTCCTTCACAAGGTGGACACTCAGAGCTCGTTGAAATTAGAAACCCTATATCAAAATCTAACCACAAGCGATTTTATCAAAATCCTAAAAGAAAGAAAGGTACACACAACTGTTAGATACGAAAGGAGCAACGATAACCCAATCCCTTAAGTTAAATAACATTTTATTTTCGACTTTCATGTGTCGTAAATTAATGTAAATTAATCTATTTCTGTGGTTATAGTTCAAAGTACACATCATCCATATTAATGATACACTTAGTGAATAATAAACTAAATTTGAGTCAAATTTAATACATTTTCTTGAGTTAAATTATTTAACTCCATTGTTTTAGTCAAATTAACGACATACTGGGCAGGAGCAATGGCGAAATAGAAATGATTAAAAATAATTCTTCAATTGAATATAATTTAACATTATGAATTTAACACAGTGTATAATTTTTCTCTGTGTATACTACGACACTCTAACTTACTGTCTCGTTCTATAATTTTAATTAAAGTTATAAATTAAACAGTATAAGTTAGAGTGAGATAGTATAATATATATATATAGAGAGAGAGAGAGAGAGAGAGAGAGAGAGAGAGAAAGAGAGAGAGAAATTACATATATGTATTTTCTCTCGTAGGATTTTGACATAATCGCTCGTGCCCAGACTCTGTAATAGGGTCTCTAGTTAAAATCTAAGATAAGCATTATCGGACTGGCGACCAGACCATCAGCTTAACTTGTCGTGGAAAAACTGAGTGCAAAGAGAATAGATAATAACCGTTGGTTTTTCGACAAATGCACGCGGGGCTCATCTGGTAATCGACGGGCGATCCCGCGGGACGGGGCACAGCCCTCCCACGGGGCACACGATAGCCCTTATGGTTTTTGCGGGGCGAAGGGCGTGAGGCATGGCCGCCTCAATTCAATTCGCGGTTGGCTCGCTGCAAGAGAACTTCACGGGAGGCCTTTACGTCTTGACAGATCGAACCCCCGCGATACATGATATCTCCATCACGCCCGGCGCCCTATGACGATAAGCTGCATTGTTGGCAGCAACAAGCGGCATCGTTGTCATTTGGAGAGGCGACGCCGGGGGTGGCTTGCGGTAATGCCGAATTGCGAAACTGTCTTGAATTAAAAAGTAATGGAGCTTATGGCGATTTAATGGGCGACAGCGTCCCAGCTATCGCTTAAATAGACTGAAATCAAGTATCGATGATCGAGATTCAAAACATAGCCTGAAATAGAATAAACTAACGCTGTGCGTATCTATCACTAGTTACCATATTTTTATCGCGTAATTAATATCAGAATGTAACTATCCGACATCAACCCCGCATGCATATTTCATGAATATGATGAATATGACTGGATATGATCGTATTCGACGAGTAAACTTAAATAGCCGTATTAGCGTGAATTGTCTAGCACAAGTACCAAAATTGGAAAGGAATAAATACTATGGACGAGCCGAGCAACGTCATGTTCATGATGATGAAACTCGGAGGAATGATAATTCAAGAGAGTTGAATACAATAATAGCATACACAGTTCAAAAATGTAACAGTCTATTTAAGAACACTAAATCTCGCATCCAACCGTTTATAACTTAATTGATTTTGCTTGCAGTGCACGCTTTTATCTTTGAATTTATATTCAGACATTTTCTTCAAAACAACATTCTTTTTACACTGAAAAAAATTAATAATATTTCTTTGAATAGTACTAAGTAAATTTACTTAGAACTATTCAAACAAATATTTATTAAAATTTAATATTTTTTCAGTGTATTTGCGCTTTTACTGATTCAATAATTATTTAAAGTCTCGTTTAAAATTACAATACCACGGAGATTTGCATAGAAATATATAAATGCATTGGGACAAAAAGTAACGAATTAATACGTTCAGATCAAAGAGTAATTAATAAATATATAAGTGTGTGTTAATAACAAAAAATAGAAGAATAAAGGGCCACTTATTACAAATTTTGTCGAGACGAAAGTTGCAAAAAGGAATTATATATACCTGCAGCGTCCGAAGATCGAGTTCTGCGATCGATTTAAGGAGCTTAAGGCCGTGGCTGGCCAGGGTCCGCACGGCGGCCGTAAATGTCTGGTTAGGGGTGGGCGAAGCACCTTTCTGATTCTGCGGCGTGTACGCGACCGCCGCATAAAGAGCGCCGATCGCACTCGATGCCTCAGTCGTCGACAAAGTCGACAACAAGTGCGACTCGTTACTCGTTTGCTCGACACCGCTGCTGCTCTCGCCATGCACGCTGACAGTATCTTGATCGACGGACCTCCTCAAATGACTGCAGATACGTGCGAGGAGATCGTAAGACGATACCAGCAACGGCGACTCATGCTCCTGATCCAGAAAAAAATCCGTCTCGATCAGGGCCCGACTGTGGCGTGACACGCGATCCACTAAGCTGCCAGCTACCAGATATCTGAAGCACAAAAGAATCGAGACACGTATTATAACTCTCGCGGATCATCGAAGCCGCATCATTTTTTTTCTCTCGATATTTTTGGTATCCTTGAAGCAGAGCCAAGGAGAATTCCCATAGTCGAGATATTCTTGATTAAAATTTACTATTTCTATAATATGTTCTTATTTGTCACTAGAGTCATTATCATCTTTAACCCTTTGGTTACGGCGGAGTTATATGTACAACTCAATGTGGAATAACTGAATGATGTTAATAGTGTAAAAATATAATTAATTCTTCTCTCTCTCGATGTTGCTCTGGATATAGCATGTCTGGCACGTACTCTTTTTCCTATGTTTTTTCCATTGCTTAATAACTTTTTTATAACATACATTTGTTTGCCGCAATGTTACTTAATGTCTGACATGAAAGTTATAAGCAATCGAATTGGGTTAAATGTAACATATCCAAGTATGTCGCTCCCGTAGTAAAAAATAACATTAACAACAATCGTAGAAAGAATAACATTTTTTAACTGTAGCTAATTATAAATAGTCAAGTATGTTAACAATCGTGTGCAATAATGCTAATATTTCGTCATCACAATAAAATTTTGTAACTAATGAATATCTAAGAAAACGTTGTAAGTAATTTATTTCGCAATATTTCGACATTTTTCTCTATGTACGTTATAACTGCAATGTGTTTTAACTGACCTGGCTCGGATTAATGACGTTACATGCTCTACTATTGGTTGATGTTACATGCTCTACTAATAATAAAACATGAAACGTCATTAATCCAACTCAGGTTGGTTCAAACCCTTGAAGTCGAAAACATTAGTGTTCACGAAATGTTCTTCCTCTTTTACATTTTAAATTTTCAATACATGAAGGTCGATCCCAGTTGTTTCGATTCAGGAAGAATTCTGCGTGTAAGGGTCGAAGAATTTTAAAGAGCATTCTCACAGCGGCACGAAACAATACGAACTCGTCTCGTTGATAGAGTGCAGGAAACACCTGTTCTAAACGGAGAAACGAACAATCCAATATTCAAACGGACCGTCGACCCCTGGACTGACGAAGGATCTCACTTCGGTACTTTCAGCAATCGATGCTCGTCGATCACCGAGCGATCATACGGCAGCGAAGTGTGCATATGGGCGCCAGAGGAGGGAGATGGAACCGGATAAAAAAAAACAATGTATTGCTTACAGGACAGCATGTGCGACGGCGTAACACGAGAGGATTATAACATCAGTGCGTAATTCCGAGAGAAAGAGAGAAGAAAGGGGGGTGAAGGAGCGGCCAGAACGGCGAGAAGAGCGTATAGGGAACTGGGGAGGTTGCGACCGGCGGCGCACGCGATGCTCATTCTATCCGGTTGTTGTATGTATACGTTTTTCTTTCTCTCGCAGACAGCATCCCCTTCCGCGGCCGTGCAAACCCGAGAGGGTGCGTGCCTGTCAGCGTGTATTATCGCCACCCCCTTCGACTCTCTCCTCGGCAGAGACGCACACAAACTCGGGGCGTCAATGAGTATTGGAATATATAATACACGGTGAAAGAGAGAGAAGGAGAGAGGGTGCGCCGCCCTTCGATGCTACGTCCGTGGAAGGCCAACTGTCGCGTCTAATCATAACTAACTGCGAGCTAATCCCGCCGCACTAGCTTCGATTGTAGCGCAAAAAGGGTTGACGATATCGCGCTGTATTTTCCGAACATTATACTACATTATACTCGCGTCGATTGATATTTCCGTCCCGAGCGCGCAGGTTGAAAGACGCGAAATTCCAGAAGATGAATTTTTAACATTCCACTCGTCGACACAAGACGGAATATGGGATCCGGTTTGTCGAGTCGTGTCGCCGGAGATGATTTTCTTCTTTTTTTTTCTTCTGTGCTTGTTCCCCCAATAAGCGCGACGAACGGTTTTAAGCCTGTCGGAGCCAGAGATACGACAATGGACGAATGCGAGTCGCCACGATGACGCGTGATGCCAAACAGTGTGCGACGGGTCTGAGTAAATTCGCTAATAAAATGCAGCGAAATGATCGCGGATCAGAATTGCTCGACACGCTAATCGCCAGCTCGCGCGATTACACGCCGAGAACCCCTCCGCGCCCTTAATCTGCAACAACACGGGCGACAGTTGGGGACGAGGGGAACCGCCGTCTTCGAATGTAATAATTTTGCGACAAGCCGAGTGGCCACCCCGCCTACCTTCTCATTCACCATTCTGCTTCCGTTTTGCTACTCTATGGTAGCGCGGGATTACATCCGTGAAAGTCACTGCACGGAATCGCTTAATCCTTTAACCCATAGGGATAAATCTTTTCGATCCGGGTGATGCTATTCACTCACGGCTCGAAACATTGAATCATACTTTCATAATCATGTAATCGCAATGGGGCACGCTAGCCTGAGAGAGTATCCCCGAAATCACAACCACAAATCAGTCAATTTGATGATTTTTCCTCGATTTAAGTATCGAGAGGAATTTTACCTGCTTTTCAAACTTTAACGTTAAACAAGATCAAGGCCGCTATAAATAGTTGTGCACAAAGGCGCATTAATCAGAGGGCAAAATTAAGTTTCAAAAGTCAATTCTCTATTCCTGTAACACCAACTGTGTGTGCTCGCTTCTATAAGATTTAATTTCTTCCGAAAAATATATATGTTGTACATAAATTTGGAAAAACCGTATCAAAAAATCTGAAATCATTGATCGGATCGGATAGTTGTTTTTCGACGCTATCAAAATCGTTCAGTACAGTCATACTATGCCATTAGCACCAGAATACTAATTATATAATATAACAGTTTCCATATATCGAAAACGTAAAAAGTAAAAAAACTGCTCTATTAACTTCAATGGAAAAAATTTTCACTTTTTACATTGCTGCTTTAAGAAAAAATTATTCTTTAGAACAAAAATAAAAAATTACCTTTCTAAAGATACTTAAAAAATATTTAAAAAAATAGTTTTTTAAATAAATTAATGAACAAAAATATTAAAAAGTATGCGGCTTATATATCAACAGCAGCCCTGAATACTTATACTTTCAAATTAATTAAATTTCAAACTGAGGCTTCTTGTTAAAACATTTCTTGCTACACACTTTGTTTAAAATTAATCAAAAAAAAGATTTCATTATTCATTCGTAAATTTCAAGATGCTTCGAATCTCAATTTAAAAGCGAACTTTCTCGTTAATATTTCTATTAACCTTTACGATAAGGCTGAAGTGTCTTTCCAAGAACGGAGTGTGAGATTAAGTTTTGCTGTTAATTTTCAATTAGAAATTCAATCAGGCGAAAGGTAATTGACCCGTCCTTAGAATATATATATTCCTCAATCTGTCATTCAGTTTACCGCACGCGTACTGGAGGTATCGAAGCGATTCGTGCCAACCAAAAAGATCCCGTGTCCCGATCTTCACGCACGTCCGCGTCAGGGGGTGCGTCGCCCCGCCTGAGATTGCGATCTATCATTGAATGTTTGCGGGGGGAAAGTCTCGAAGCAAATATATCGAATTTATTTATTATCCCTTCGTCCCGCCCCTGCATCCGCGGGAGGGGGAGAGAAAGGGGAAGAAAGAGGATGAGTGGCGAGCGGCTGGCCGTATATACTGCTACCCTGGAGAAGCCGCCATTAGCTAACCATATGATTATTTCATAGCGAACTCGCGAGGGTGCATATCTTTGCTCTTCCAGCCCGCACCCCCAACGAACCGGCGGTTGCTTACGCGATTTGCGCGCTGCACCGCGCGAGTGCACTTACGAGCAGGAAAAAGGCTTTCCGAGGGTAGGCTTACCCCTGAGGAGGAGGGTAATCGAACGGATGGCTCGTAATTTGTGTGTCGTGCCTGGATTACCAGAGAGCGGGGAAATACGTGTCTATCCGGTTTACAGTGTCGCGTAATTCGATTTTTGGACAACAATCGCAAATATCTTTCGTACGTAATAGGAATGTAAAACCGAGGTAGCCTTGGCCATAGCCACAATTTCGGAGATATAACGATACTATGTGTTTACAAATTTATCAAGAATACATATTTTCGGCAATATAGATGAATATTTGTTTCCCAAAGTGCTACACGTATTTAGAGTAATATACGCGCGATGCGTATGGGTGATAAAAATACGTGACTTTGACAAACGAGGCGGAATAAAAATAAGCGGAAACAATTTTTCTGTTAATCCGAACGAATAACGCACTGGTATCTAGCTGAAAATCGCCGCAACAAATTTTTCGTGAACGGGCGTGAGTCAGCCGAATAACACTCCGGAATTAATGCTGTAAATCAATCAAAAATGTAATTTCCGACGTATGTGCGGCTGGAAACGCAAATATTTTGTAGCATGTACTAGGAGAAAGGATAAATCTCTAGTTGTACTATTGATTATCTAGTTGTACTATAAAATTGATACAAACAATGCAGTAATATACTAATCAATACGATAAATTAATTATTAAATGTGTATATATTTTCTGTTCTCCAAAGTGCTACATATTTATATGATATGTATACTGAGAAAAAAAATTGTTCAATTGACTAAATTAATTTAATCTATCTTTATTCCTCTTGATGAAGAATATATTATATTATATTTGACTTAAATACTCCAACCAAAGGAATAAAGATAAAACTAGATTAATTTAGTCACGTGAACAATTAATTAGACAAATGAATAATTTTTTTCTTAGTGTATAATAACATATAAAATTTCGAAATATTTAAAATAATTGTTGATTTGAAATAACTACTATACAGTCCACTCTTCAACGTACCTAAATTTAATGTAAACTGTACTTGAAAATTGTTCGTCGAAGGAATGGTGTTCATAGTAAGAATAACAGAATTCCAGGTCCAGCGCGCTCGTGGAAATATTCCTCTTCGGCGCCGGACAAACGCGCCTGGCAGAAGTGCCATTTCGCTATTTCGACAATAGGGTATGTTTGCGCAACGAAATGGCAGAAGTGTGTAAATGACAGTTGCGTATCATTGAGTCGGAAAAAAAGGGGAAGCGCGGGGTGTGGTGGTCGGGCCATTCGGTCGCCAATCTTGTTCACTATTTCGATTCTCCATTATCGATCGAATGTAAAAATAGATACATTTTTTCTAATTTAATGTACAAAAAAAGATCTAACTATAATAGGCGATACAATTGAAAACTGTGTACATAAAATTGTGAACGTATTTCCTACAATAGCAATCACAAAGTTACGTCTAGAGGAATAAATAAAATTTAATTTTTTCAATCGTATAAAAAATTGACATTAAACGCAATATTGGCACTAGAAGATTACGTGATTATTCTGCTTAAACTATTAAAACTTAACGATACCATCGCAAGCTTGAACGAGTTTGTATTAAATGCCAATAAGGGACGCCGGTATGCGAAATAAAGCCTGAAACAAGGTCAAATGGGTGGTCTTCGTCGAATTGGTAATGTATTATAATCCTGAGCTCTGACATTCAGCAACTCAGGATATTGCTACTCCGAATTCGTTGATGCGTAATGCATTCGCGCTGGGATTTCGGTAGCGCGGGGGATGAAGCGCACTACGGTACTCCGTACGTACAGACGGAGTGTAGGGGTGAGCGTAGGGTGAAGAGTGCTAACTCTATGCGACTTGGCCGAGCATAGCGACGGTGTCAAGCGTACTGTAAATTCGCTCAAACGATGCGCGAATAAGCGCGAATAAAAGTAAACACGAGAAATTTCGATGGAACTCCGCGGTTCTCTACATTTCAACAAAGATAAACCCACAATTATGCAAGTTATTTGAAAATCATGAAATTATAGAAGTCGAATAATGTGTGAAAATGAAAGTTTTAGGTAAAAAACAGCGAGATATGATAAAGATATAAAATCAAAAACAGAGTAAATTGCCAAATTATTGAAATGTTACAAGCATGTTATCTTTATATTAATGCATACATATATTGTATACGTATACGGTAAAAACATCACTGCACTGAGTTTGGAGAGTGCCAATTATTTTTTTTTCTCTTTTTTTTTCGGTAACGATATAATGTTGACATTTCTATTTGATTCCTGAAAAAAACTTTATGACTGTTTGAAATTGCTAAAAATGTCGCGCCAACATCCATTATTAGCGGCCGTGTAAAATCCGTGCATTGGTTTTCTGTAAATCTGAATTTTTTAATAACCGATTGCAGCTCTGTTGACTGGAGACCACTTACCGATATTCAATATGTTATGAACATACCAGTGAAATGTATTCGTGCTGTGCTTCGGCGAAATACCCCCGTTTGCGCGTATTTATACGTGGAGTAGAATTTCTAAAAATAATTTATGTTTACTTATAGAAATTCAATATTCCCGAGAAGAAGATACGTATATACGCCGCGGTACAAAATGGCAGTCCGCGGTCGCATCTAGTATATTTACATAAAAATATGCTTTTATACAAGGATGTATATCAGCTATACTCGATAAGAGAGACGAGGTAAAGGCAAAATATCTCTAAAATAAATACAGCGTACTCAATCAATTTAGTTATTGATCTATTTGCACAAAAAATTTCAACAATTACTTGAATGAAAAACAATTAACAATTATACAATCAGCACGACTTATTATGTATATAATTGTCTTTATCAATATAAATTAAAAAATTACAAAATTCCCTCTTAATTAATTTAACGATATCTACGATTTTTTAATCATTTTCAATAATTTAACAAAAATCAAGATATAAAAAATATTTAACATACAATACATAATAAATAATAGTAAATGATCAAATCTAGGTTACATTTTCTAATAAATGGAATATCATGCGTGCAACGCTGTATTTTTTAATACTTTTTTACCGAAGTATTTTATTTTTCTAGGTATTTTAGTTCCATCATGGATACAGCAGAAGCTCCTAGGGGGGCGTTACTTTTGTGAGTGTACAATGTATCTCGCCATGTCAAAGTCAACACCGGATTTCTTCTAGCGTCGTTTAAAGCTAGCCCTATGCCGGGTGAGTACGTGAAGGATAATAGACAACGTTGAAGCTTGCCACTTAGCAGAATGGGAACAAGAACAGCCGCTCTGCCTATTTCTACTTGCGCCCCTATCCTGGCCTGATCAAATACTCGGCTCCAATCCCGCGGTTCCCATTACTATTGCCACTCTTGTCATCGCTGTCGTTGACAGCACTATTATTGTTAAAGATCTTTTTTCTCTTCGTAAGGAACTTTACAATTAATAAAATTAAAGGCATCGTTAGATATCAAAGGATGGCAATCTAATTCCTTGAGTTAAATAACATTTTGTTATTTTTAACTTCCATATGTAAATCGATCCATTTCTGTGATTAGTTTCAAAGTAAACAATTAAGTAAGCATGCACTTAAAAATAAACTGAAAATAAACTAAATTTAAGTCAAATTTAATACATTTTCTTGAATTAAATTGTTTAATTGCACAGTTTTTATTAAATTAACGACATATTGAATAGGAACTGTGGCAACTTATAGAAATGATAAAAAATAATTCAAATTGGGTATAATTTGACATTATAAATTTAACAGTGTGCGACTCTCCGACGAACATTTATTTGTAAATCATCTCATAGAAATTATGATTTATTCTGATTGTAAAGTAACAACTTTTTCGGGCTGATCGGTTATTTAGTTTCACGTTACTATCGGCGAGTAGCGTAGCATTTAACGCTGTCCGAAGAGCAGATTAAAGGATGCGCGCCTTGGGAATGAATACACGTTACGAGCGGAAGGCTTCGGAAATGAATCACTGACCAACACCCGGCGATGCCAGCTGATACTTCAAGTGCATCTGCTGTCTATTTGATGCTAAATCGCCAAACTAGTATTTACCTTAAATTTATGACGCGACACGATCTGAAACAAGCTTCCAGACGTGATAACAATCGTCTCGGTAGAATGTAAAACGGGTCAATATCAATGTAAATAGCTCTTAATACGAGTTCAAGTTTGCGTAAATAGGAAGCGTCAAATGTGCTAAAATTATAAAATAAAATCGTTTGTTTTTATAGTAAAAATAGTAGGTGTAATTTTTGAAATACGACAAATAAGAACAGGACGTGGAGTCTATTTTAGCAAGATATGAAAAACTAAATTTGCACCTGTTTCAAAATATACCGCTCAAATCTGATGCCATTTAAAAAAAGGACGCGGTTAATGAGCACTGGTAAAATCCGTAGGAGATATTATTCTCTTTGTATATAGAAACATTCGCGTTGTAGAAAAACGTTGGGTGCGCTTCAATTTTTGTCGTCGTTAAAATTGTATGCCCGTGCGCTTTTAAAATAAAATGGGCGCGTGCATTATGCAATCGATCCGATAATTAATAATAATTGGAAAGTGAGAAGGGGACTTATTGCTTGCGCGCTTGTAACGTTTACAAGATAAAATACAATGTCATCATAATTAATTCGACAGCGTGCATTGTCGGTAATAATTTAAATCATTATTTATGCGCGCGAACGATACCACCTGTCATTCGTGAATTTGATGTAATATTTAATTGGCAATTTGCATGTCTGAATTCCAATATGAAAAGATGTTAATTAAATACGGGCCGCGCACGCAGTCTGCGTTTCCTACGTTAAATATACGTACTTTTGGAAAAAAAAAGAGTTTCTTCATCATCTTCAAAATCAAAGATTCATCGATAAAGCAAATAATTTCTTACTTCGGCGTTGCAAAATAAGAATTACGCTAGACTCGCGAAAAAATTCCGATTGAATATTGCATGTACACTGAGAAAAATATACGAAATCTTAATAAATATTTATTTGAATTTAGTACCAACTAAACATTTATTTACAATAAATATTTATTCAATAAAAAAAAGATTGTTAAATTAACTTAATGGTTCTTGTATCAATTATACTTTTATATTTAGTAAATATTTAGCTGATACTATTCAAACAAATTATTTATTAAAATTTAGAACGTTTTTTTCCAGTGTACGTAAAAAACTCTTCTAACCACATCTCTTTTTACCATTATTTAGAAACGAATTTTGTTTAATAAAAACGAATGAAATTGCGCCTTCCCTATAGTTTCCATTTGCGCAAGATTCAAACCAGATTTCTACGTAAAGTTTAATCAAAGTTAGCAATGCATGAGGAGTCATGCGTGTTCTATTTACGTTCTACGAAGACTATAATCCTTTATGAAAAAACTAATCCCTCCTTCAATTTAATTTGGAAAAAGAAGTCTTTCCGCGTGCCTACGTTTACGGAAGCTCCACTCCTCTTCTCATCCTCCAATACGATTTCAAAGTTTGTATGTGTAATTTTTCAACACCCTGTGTACGAGCACGCTAAACCGATTCGCGGTGTATCGACCAATCCTGCGAGCAACACGTAGAAAAAAAGAGCGTAACGAGAATACGAAGAATAGCAAACGACTGGGCGTGTTGCGCGTAGGTCGCCGATAGCTCAGCACAAAGAGAGAGAGAGAGAGAGAGAGAGAGAGAGAGAGGGGGGGGGCGGAGGGATGAGTCGAGTTCGTACGAAAGAGGGTTGAGAGGATACGGGGGGAAAAAGAGGGGTGTATATCGGCCGAGGGTGAATTTGGACGGGAGAAACAGAGAGGGAGCGAGGGGGAGAGAACGAGACGAAGGGGAGGGAGCAGTCCATTAGCAGATTACGTACCCAACCCGCCTCGCTCATTCACCCCCGCGATGTTTTTTCTTCTTCTCCCCCTTTCTTCCGCGACCGCCGATGATCTTGCCGGTCTACGCCGAGCCCACCCTCGCGCTTTCAAGCTCGTCCAAAGCCGCCTTCGCCGAGGACGAACGTGGCAGGTGCCCGCGACTTCGGCACCCGTTTGGACCGCCGCCAAAACGTACGTTATCGGTTTTTGGTCGTCGACGCGCCGATTTCGTCGATTAGACCTAGAATTCCTTTCTCCACGACCTCGTCCCCTAAACGAGAAGAGTCGCGAAACCCTCCGATCGCGAGTCCAAAAAAATCCGTACATTAAGTTTCTCCTCTTTCATGATTTTACCTAACTGGCTGAATTCTTCGAATAATGGAGCCGTTTAATGGTACACGTTATAATTTTCGAAAAAGCTAAAAAGAAAAGAGGAACATAATGTATCGTGCGTATTATTGAAGAATTTATGAGAGAATCTTACTTAACGTATACAGTAGTCCATTATGCCTACTTTACAATAACCGTAAGCCATAAAAATTAACCAATCGTAGTCGAAAGTGAAGAGAATAATCAAAAATATCACGAAGAGAAAAAGAATAAGAAAATATCAACAAACGTCGAGCTTATGTTGTTGAATACGTGATATAAAAATACAAGGTATTTCATTGCGCATAATGGCGGTTGAATATAATTTTGAGGCAAATTTCTTATTGATGGTAAATTTCTAATAACGACTCTACATATATTGGCTTATAACAGTTTGGGCTAATTTTCTGATTGGTCATTGATCTCGGAAGCGAAACACCCTGTATTTTTCATCATGCTAGAATAGGCTAGAATATTATAATATATGGAATTTTACCGCGCATCGACATTTGTTGCTATTTTCTTCTCGCGATCTGTGTTAGGGTAGCGCGCCGAATCTATTTGCATGAAATCGATAAGGTAGAGAACGAGGGGGCTACGGGGGTGAGAAAGAAGTCCGAAAATGCCCGCGGGTAAACGTCGGTGTGCGTTTATGCGAGATACGTTCGCGAGAGAGCGAGCCTTTGGCGTCAGCGAGTATTACGAGAAAAAAAAGAGAGAAAGAGAGAGAGGGGGGGGGAGAGAGAGGAGGGGGAGGATGCTCTTTAGGACGGCGAAACTAAATTATCAGATCAAACAGCAGCACCGTTATATTAATAAAATAGATTTTGTCCGCCGCTCTTCAAAGGGGAAGAGACTGGCGCGCCGTCGTTTCGCGTCTAACCTCGTTTCGCGCAACTCCCGATTTAATCAGGTTGCACGACTAAAACGTAGCCTTTTCATTTTCGTAATAAACCCTACCTACCTCGTGCGAGCGAGGAGGCATGCAGGCAGAAGAAGCCGCCGTGGACCTTATTACGTTAAGTAAATGCGCGAGCCGCCGTTCGCCTAGGCGGCGTATTAATTAATGCGTCAGTTTAATGTTGCCTGACGATTACGTCGTCGCAAATCATTTTTGCGACAGTTACGCGACCAACCATTTGCCTAATACAAAGAGAAAGATAAAAAGCTAAAGAGAAGAAAGGAAGAAAAGGAAGGAGAAAGATCGTCGTACGATCTCTTAAATCGACTGTAAATCGACTGAGAATATCGATTTTTGTTTCTCAGAAGACGATTGATGATTAATTTTAAATTTTTGGTCGCAACAACAAAGATTTTTTTCTTTTAATGGAACTGACAACTTTCACTCTCAGTCGCAAACATTAAAGCGAAAGCTTGAAGATAAGTAGGCTTACGAAGTGCAGCTTATCATCTAAAATCCGCGTTAAATCTTTTTTTGCAAGAATATCTTTTTTATATCCATTAAAAATATAACGCACGACGTACTTTGTCAAAACATGATTATTTCGAGTCCAAGGAATTAATAATATATAACAATTAGTAACATAACAATTAGTAACATAACAGTTCAAGGGTTTTAGAACTTTTTTAACATGAATATAAAGGAGAAATCGTTTCATTGTTTTTTTAATTTCGGACCAAAATTTTCTCGACACCTCGCCTTTATGCTTCCGAGCGTTATGCGATAATTTTCCCGTCTGCGTTATTTTTTAACGATTACGTAGTAGGCTTAAAGCGTCAGTCTGAGAGAAAGTGCGTCATTTCTACGCACAATTAAGACGTAGTCCTTTAATTCCTTATAACAATAGACGGGGGACACGGGAAGCCGCGGGCAGGCTAAGGAAAATTTAGGCTCGTGGACGTCGACAAGCTGATCGAAAGCCCATTTAATCCCCGTGCCGCAAAGAGAAACAAAAAGCGAGATCGCACCGAGTTTCTCCTACATCCGTTTCAATTAACCAGTGCAAACTGTGATTTATCTCGGGTACGCGCAAGGAAGATGGGCACTTTAAGAAGCATAACGCTTTTCAAATCGGTACATTTCTATTATACTTTTACAATTCTTTCGGATTGTTAGATCATGCTCTTGCACACAATGCTAATCAAACTTATATAATACCAATATTCCTACTAAGCGTTTAAAACATTTAACTTTTCTTTAAATATGTAAAATTTTCGCGATATCTGATTACTGATGATACGACTGCAACATTTCTGGTGATTTTATCTATATTTAAAATTCAACACTAACAAACTTAAGTATCAAGATATGTAATTTTATCAAGTATGTAATTTCAAAAGTTGTGAGGTAAAATATATCATAGTTTACAGAAATTCTTCAATTTTAGCACAAGCGTTGTACTTTTTTCTTAAATTTGTAATTAATATTAAATTGATAATTTCATTATTTAACGTTGAAAATTATGAGATAATTTTTTTCTTACATTTTTAATTAATACTGATGATATGAAGAACAATTAAACGTTTTCTAACTAGTGAATTTTTCCGTTTTTTAATTCAAAAAACTAGAAGATATAGTTGATTCAAATAAAAACCTTGATATTTTAATATAGTTAATTATCACATTTGTTATTTTCTGCACTTCCTACTTAGGTATTTCTATGTTATATACAAATATTAATGTTTCGTGAACCATCTCATCATTATCATCATCATCATCATTATTATTATCATCATTATTATTATTATTATTAGAAGTCTAAGCTTATAAGCAGCATTACTGCTGATCTCACTTTTTGAGACGCAGTTCTTCATCACTCTTTAGGATATCGATCATGTAACATTTTCCCTAAAGCGGAAACGTGAAATGTGAAAAATTGCTCTATTAACTTTGACAATAAAAATTTTTACTTTTCACATTTACATCCCCGGGAAAAAGTTATATGATTAATATCCTGTTCGTGTTTGTAATAGCTATTATTATTTATACTTCAACAAAGTTATTATTATTCAATTATTATTATTCAATTTCGAATTGTAACGTAGAAAGTATATCGTATTTTTCTGATGTAGAATGATAAAAAATTGCAACGATAAGTTTATTTAACTCGGCTTCCGGCCAATATTTCATCAAAATTGTGCGGGCAAAAGCAAAAGCGAGGAGATTTGATTAAATGCTCGGACATCATTCGCTCGCAAGCATAAGCAAATTACTCGCTTGATTCTGTTCCGATTGAAAGATAGCACAGGCCTTAACGTGTGACAGATTCTTCCTTCTAGCGACCCATTATCGGTAAGAGTGTTTGCGGACTAGATTTTTTTATAGTGCTTTCTCTCTAACAATTATGTCGAAGCTTGCTGCCCAGGTCTTGATCGTCGAGTTTCGAGAGTCTTCGGTCGAAAGAGGCCATTGATTGATTGTGGCCATATATCTGATCTCTCGCCTATAATAGTTCTCTACTGTGTACATACTTAATTTTGATTGCAATAAAACTTCAGCACATCACATATCTTAGTCACAAAATGCACGAAAGTTGCCCTTTTTTTCAACTTTAACTGTAAATTTCTTAACTCTTCTCGGATTGCAGAGACACAGTCAATTTTTTGATTGTAAATTCTAATAAATTTTAATTTAAATCTATACAAAATACAACTAAGTTCTATGATAATAAAACTCGATGTTAAAGTTTCACGAGTATGTAAGAATTTTTTCAAATTTTTATACAGTCCGGGACAATCAAAATCTATACTAAAGTTCAAAGACCCATGTTGCGGTCGAAGAATGAAAATTTTATATACCCAACAGAGAGTTAAAAATATGACATGACAGAACAATTTGATAAACAGGATCGTATTTAGTGTTTAAAAAAACTTATGGGAAACAATTGTTTTCATTCTGGTGCTCGAAAAAGTTATTTTTTATTAAATAGTATAATTAAAAGTGTGACGGACGTGCGTTATTTGTATTTACATGTGCGTCATGTTCACACATACGTATACAGCGCGAGAAACAATAGTAGGATGCGATTCTTTACACGTACTTTACGACAAAAAGTTCATTTATCTTTCGCATTGTTGGGATTAAAGAGAAAAAGAGGCAAACGAAGGAAATGATCCCGCCACTACCGGCGCCTCTTTGCTTAGAGATCGCGGAAAGATATGCGGGCTAACGGATAAAAGTTGATAGGCAAACACGCATTTTTTTATCTGCTTATCTTTGTACGACGCATCTGTTACTTTATAAAGCCGTTTGTATATCATCGAAAAGTTTAAGAGATATCTGATTCATACATCATCGATAAAATCTAATGATAATTATATTTTCTATGTTACAGTATCAGAATATATTATATCGCCAGAGAGAACCATACAACATCTCTACAGTTTTTTGGTTTATTAAAAAACTGCGCGAAGAGAACCCACCATTCTAAATAAAAAATATTCGTGTGATGATTCTTCATACTAGATATTAATATCAATTAACATTAAAAGTATTGAATTATTAGTATTGACTGTTTTTATTTTTTTAGATTAATTTTATTATTTTTTGTGTAAAAGATAAAGTTCTGAAAATTTTTCGACTTTTCAATAATTCTTTTATATTAATAAAATATTTGTTTTGTCATCACTTTATTTATTTTTATAGTAATTTATTCGTTTAATGAGTTCTTTTAATGAGTAAGAAAGCCTTGGTACTTCTAGTTGACACATTGACCGTTACTGTATAATTACTGCAATTAGATAATTTTATCCTCAACACCATTCTTATATCAGCATACTATTTAAATATGTTAATTATATGTATTCTTCAAAACTCAATAAAATTTTTATTGCCTCCTCTAAAAAATCGAAACGACAAGTAGCTAGTATTCATCGATAACTCATGAGTTAACTTATTTTCGGTAGCCAACGTGTTAAAAACTTATGAGCAAATATAACGCTCGCAAAGCTTGATTGATGAAAAAAAAAATATAAAAATCGTATCATTTTTGGCTGTTCACGTACAAACAGATGTGGCGTTTATACATTGTGCAATTCATTACCACATTATCGTAACTTATTTACGCAACATTTACAATTCCAACTAATAATTATTTCATGATATCATCTATGAATGAACATCAACAGGCATTATCGAATATGCTCCGTGCAAGCGATAGTCGTTTATCATTCATTTCACTTGCTGTAAAATTGCTTGTCTTTCTCCAAGTCGAGAGTATCAGAACAACAATAACGTGGATCACCGTATATTACCAGGTCCGTAGAAGGAAAAATCGGTCTTGGCGCGCAAAAAAAAAAAGTTCGCGTATTATTTTTCAGGGAAGGAGTGACGGCGAGTGCACTTAACGACCGTCAAATAAGTATTACGACGTACAAAATGATCGATCGCCGTTACACATCTGCGCGCTTTAAAGACACGAGCGAAAAGCAACCTCGCCGCTGAGTAAAAATCGTGACTAGGCCTTTCTCGCACATCGGCAGGAAATTAATCATAATAATCCCACTACCGGTGCGCGCGGTCGACAATAATTCTGATCGTACCTTCGTCATTCATTATACAAAGCCAGACAGTACATTCGGTGAACATGAAATTCGCAGATTCACCCAACTGCAAAGTACGCCAAAGAGAGATAACGAATCTGGGATCTTTTTAACACGATGTCACATCCAACGGAAATTACTGCTAATTTCAGATCCGCGGTCTTTCCATTGTAAAAAAAAAATATTCTTTTTCGTGTTGATAAAATCAAGAATCAATCCGACTGCTGTCCGCGTTGCAAAGCCAAATATATCGAGAGTTCCCAATTAAACTCTAATTTAATGTTTACCTGGAATAAAAATTCGTCTAGTAGTATATATTTTAACTCTTAATCTTTAGACTGCGGGAAAGCCACTTTTGTGACTCTTGAGTGTGGGTTAAAATACCATTTTTTGTGGCATTTTAAATACTAATTGTATTAAACATATATATGTGTATGTTGCCCAAAATATATAAAAATATATAAGTATTGAAAAATATACAAAATAAGTAAAAAAAAAATACAAAAAATAAATTTAAGAACCAAATAAAAAAGAAAAGTCAAAAAGGAGCTATAAATTTTTTACGTCTATGTCGTTAACTTTGGATAATGCTAAATAAAGGAAAATTCTCTGCATGAGTCTATACGTTTATATTCATTTATGTTATCAATATTACGTTTAGGGTTCGAGATTTCTTAAATCTATGCTCAGAATTGATACCAAAAATCCCCAAATACACTATTTTTGAGAAAATAAACATTTTTCATATTTGATCGTACGTTCCTTGCCGGGAAAGCCACTTTTGTGGCTTTGCAAAAATCTTGAAATTTTGCGTCATGTGTATGTTACTTTTATAGAAAAATTTTTGAGGAAAAAGAATCACTATTTTAATGAAAAAATGCCGGCAGTCTAAAGGTTAATACACATGATTGGATCATTCGTGTCATGCACATTTCTTTTCTTTGAAATACTAGGCACATTTGATTAAATAATGGTCTCTAGTTTTTTCCTTCTTTTTAATACATAACTTTATAAATACTTTTTAAACATGTTAAAGAATATATAATCTTAATAATTTTTATATATCTGTAAATGATGAAAATTAATCCGGTACATTTAGAGAGATACTTTTCGCGTATAACCTCGGTGACGTGTTCGACATATGATGTTCCTATACGTTTAGAGATGAGAAATGAGAGAATATGCGGACAGGATTTCTCTCCCCGCAAGACACGAGCGAAGAAACAGAGGACGAACATGAAAGACGCGACGGAGAAGTGGCAAAGGGGTTAACATAGAGTTTTGGGGGGTCCTCATGAAGGAAGTTGACCCAGGTGCGAAACATCACCCCGGTAAAGATCGGATCTCGCGCGATGCAACGAAAACACAGTTTGCGTCTTGTCACTTTGCGTGACTCGCGTATTAAGTTCGGCATTGGCGCGACACGGCACGGTTATATTTTCAGACAGGGTGGTCCAGCGATGCCTCGGAAAGCACACGCCGAGTATTCTTTCGTTCTTTCCTGTTCAAAGGGGCGCGCAACTGTCTTGGACGGCGCGTGTTTGCGCAACGAGCGACTCAACCAGATCAAAAGATGCGGATTTTGGACGAGAACCGTGCACTCGAGTGAGCGAGTGTATATAAGATGCGTGAAAACCCGTCAGACGCTAATAGCTTCAGCGAAAAAGATGAGGATTCACTGTCAATCGACGGAGCGAACTGTGTAAAAAAAAAAGCAAGTTCGTTTTGAATGACGAATCGAAATGTTTTCATGCGTTTCTTATATTTCGAGTAAGTGAAATTTGTGACGTCGCTTAAGTGCATCTCTATTATTGTTTTTTTTTTAATAAATTTTATACGTTTTTAGCGTCATTTTAATAATATGTTTTTTTTTGTAATAAAAATACTACCTTAGCGGCTCTAACCCTCTTATTGAGGAATTCTATAAAAAAGATACAGAAGGATGCGTAAAAACACGTTACAAAAGTTACGATTTCATTGTAGATGATTGCCCGCCATTACGTAGAGCGTTCGTATCATCCAGAAAGAAGTGGAACGCTGCTAATTATGCTTCGATTACCCTAATCAGTGAAATAATACTTCGGTCGCCTGCCGAGATTAATTTTAATGGTCCGACATTTTGTAATTAATAATCGAATATTCTACGATACTGCTAAACTCTTCATTGAAGTAAATATAAACGATGCCTTTTTAAATCTCAGAAAAAGTATAACTATGAATCGTTTATCAAATTTTTAAATCCACATATTAAACATTTTTGTAAATCTTTTGAAACATCGTAGAATTTTATGATCGTCATAATGCGCAATAGCTGTTTGTTAGTTAAATATTTAGTATTTGTTAGTTAAATATATAATATTTGTTGTATTAATGTCTAACATTTTATTAAAGAGTTCTTATTCAAAATATCTTATCAAGATTATAAGACACTGTATATACTTTTAATAATTAAAAATAGCTTTAGTTTAATGCGTTTTAGTTCTATCGAAATTTTATAAATGAACATTTTAATTTTTTAAATATATTATATATATAATATCGCAATTCCAATAATTGATGAGATACTTCAGAAATTCATACATCATTAATAACTAATTTAATAAATGTTTTTAATAAAACATCAGTATGTGTAGCTTGCAAAATTAATGAGTTTTTAAATTAGTTGTGCACTAACTTCAGAAATTTGCTGAAAAAGTGAGATGTTATAAAAACTGATAAAAAATTTATAAAAAGAAATTTTTCTTCCTTTATAACAAAATTCTGAAGTGATAGAAATGTTTTTTTATGAGAAATTTGAATAAAAAAAGTAGATCACAAATATTGCAAAATTTCATGTGAAATATTCCGTAATACAAAGTAATGCAATTCCTTCGCAACATTCGGCCGCTCGATTTACGACTATAAATGTTAATAAAAACGTTATTATCATTTAAAAGGATTGGGTTCTTACGCGACGCCAATATCGTAGTTTCAAGAACACATAGCGTAAGACTATATTCATAAATTGAGCGTTTGAAGGACTTACCCGGCAATATCTTGAACGCGAGTCTGCAAGACCGTTTTCTCAAAGGGCTCTTCAGGGATCAAGCTGCACAGCAATTGCGTCGCACTGGCGGCTACTGTACCGTTTCCGGTTGAATTGGCGGATACATCCTGAGTCTGAGCGTGGTCGTCGAGACTAGTCAGAGTCTGTGAAAGAGAAACTCGATAGTTGCAACACGAACGAATATAACATTTTCGTGAAACCGTTCTACAAAGTCTTGAAAATAATGACATGTTTTTAGCGAATTTTATTTTCTATCCTTTAATTCTGTATTTTTGGATACGGCGATTCGCACATTCGGAATCGATTATCGAAATTTTATCGATCTTCGTATCCCATTGCAAATGGTCTCAGTTCTGGAATAGACTGATCTTAAATGTACAAAGAGAGATAGAATTATAAAAGTAATCAGAAAGTATTTCTAATATTCTCTGCGATGTTGTCTCTATCGTACACTTCAGTGTATTCTCAACTCTTAAAATCGAAAAATAACATCCATATACAAACAAACGTATCATCAATGTTTATTTAAAATTCAAAGAGAAGGATTTGCCAAAGAGAGTCGTATATGTACTTATAACTCTCGTCTACTTAATACCGCGAAAGAATCGCAGTGAATGAAAAGGAAAAGGAGGGAAGATATCTAAGATATAGCGAGAAATGTGAGAACTGGAATCCATTAGACTTCAGTGTACAATTACGCGTCGCAATTAAGGTGACAAAAAGTGACGAAAGGTTTGAAATGTAAAAGGAAAGGGAGGAATATCACTCTCTGATCACACAGACATACTAAATTCGACCACTATCAAATATTCGGTATATTAAATATGGAAGAGGCAAACGAAGCCACTGATATCAAAGTCATTATCTGTATTTTTTGCAAGAGCGTGCTCGTCGAACGATCAAGAAGTCGGTTTTCTCATATCCGAAGGAATTAAAGGAATTTCAGCATATTTTTTACTAAGGCTTTTACTAGGATACCATTACACCGGTCAGCTAGTTATGTACGTAGCGTCCAACTCCAGTCGATCAGACACAGTGAATTCCTAATAGGTTGAGTCATTGTTACAGGCCCGTTAGTCCCGAGGCGAGCTGGACAGCACGCACACGTACACGCGCATTTAGAACGCTAAATTAGTGGTCGAAGGGTTTCGATAAGAATTCTGGAGACAGGAATATGGGTCCTAAACGGTTTTGCCTCGGTCTCGATAAGCCGTTCGAGGAATTCTATAGAAAAGCTGTACGCTACACGTTCGTTCACTTTTATTTAATTCTGAAAAATATCGCATACGAAAATCCTACAGTATACGTTACGTATATACGATTTTTTATATTATAGATTTTTATATGCGATATAGATTCGAGAATGGATCCCCTGAGCCGTGAATATTGCTATATATCGCGAATTGCGTCGAAAATTACGCTTAGATTTTAATCGATCGAAAATAAAAGCATTTTTTTTCCCCGATGACTTATGATGAATAATTTTTCAAATATCTACATTTGTTCCGAGTTATTCGGTCTTTCTCGTAAAAAAACCTCATCCAAATTAATCAATTTCTCATGTTATTCTCTATGATAATATCAAAGAATATACTTATAAAGTTTATGAAACTTAAAGAATAAATCTGAATATTTTCTCTCTTGATCGATGTATAAATACACAACGAGTTTAAGCACTTCAAAAACATATATGCGCCACACATTTGTTATTGAATTTTAAAAGATCGACGATACATCGTAGACAGAAAATATTGACGTGCGTAATCTTTTAAGAACTATTGTTGCACCGGGCGGGCCTCGGATGGAAAAGATAATGTTACGAACCAGCCGCTCATGAGAGGTAGCGAAATAATCTCCCACGAAACATTAAAAAGTGGTTTGACCACTGCCTTGACAAATTCAATCCCATCCGTATCCAGAAAGAAAAAAGGGCTGCCACGACTTTCTGATACGGGGCGAACGAAAACAAGACGCCAGCGAGACGTTGAAATTTCGAGGAACGCATATATCGGGGTATGTGCGACCATAAACAGGAGATGCTTTTATGTTAATCCAGTTCTTTCCAAACTAAGCGTCACGGAAAGAGCAAACCAATGAGAAAAAGATTTTAGAGAATTCTATGATAAAGACGCTGATAAAATGTAATAGCATGGATTCTATATTTATAATTCTACGATCAATCAATTTATATATCTTTATATACCTTTATATATCATGTTATTATATTTTATCAGAATTCTGTTATTATATTTTATTAGAATTCTCTAAAATCTTGAATCTCCAAAAATAAATGAATCGCCAAAAGTAGAAAGTTTAATTAAATATACAATATTTATTGTCACACGAAAATAATGGTTTTGCTGTATCTAAAAATTTAGCTATGTACAGAGAGAGAGATCTATAAATGATTTTGTTGGAGCATCAAATTAATTAGTAAAACGCTTAAACATTGATGACAATGCTGCAAAAAGTTTTAACATTTTAGCGACCAGTTTAAACGCCCTATACATAATTATTTTGATGGTCCAAACAATATTATTTTCAGATTTGTATCTAGTTAAATTTAGACACTTCAACAAAACCTTTCTTTCCATGCGGTATAATAAATACCATACACACACACACACACACATAAATCTAAATTTTTATTTTCTCGACGAGAAACGTTAAACGTTTTAAAAATATACGCAACGAAAAATAAAAGAGATAACCAACAAGATGCGTGCTGGGCGATTCCGTGTATATTTTTCATATTTTTCATAGGTATAATTTATATATATATTTTTGCGTTTAACAATGTAACTATCGTCTACTGTAAATCGTTATATCTCCTTTACATCGATTTACGTCGCTCGGACTTCAAATCATTTGGCTCAGAGGACATGTTATATTTTCCCCCCTTTTTTATTTTACGGTCAACGAATACAGTTTCTAGTCATCGAGAAATCGTTTTCCCGCGCCCATCAACCGGGATGCAGTCACGCATAAATACATATATGAATTCGGGAGCGAAAGATTGATATTGTACCGATCACGAACGGTTTCCAGCGATTTACGTGGAACTGTAGATTTGTTTGGCCAACGAACTAGATTAGGAAATGTTCGCGGAGGAGGGAAGGGATTGGCGAACCCCTTAAAATGATTCGTCTCTTTACGTAATGGTCCAGAGCAGAAAATTTGTCCCAATCCCAGCGGGGTGAATTAAAGCGGTCCTTTATTCCGATTTTTTCTTATATTTTGGATCAATTAAAAACCGTCATTCTCGTTCATGAAACGTGCTGCGATTCATCAAGTACCATAAAAGAATAAATAAATACAACACTGAAAAAAAAGATTGGCTG